>NC_067494.1:43839864-44132364 GCF_947179515.1 Apodemus sylvaticus
AGAAGCTGCGGCGTGCGACCAGCTTTCCAAATGCTCCCCGCTTGGCGTTCAGATTTGTCTATGGTCCTAGCTTTTCCCTCACATTTACTTAGAGAAGCTCAGCCCCTCCCCCTCTACACCCAAGGAATCTCTGTGTTCTGCCTGTAGCTTCTCCACGAAGGGTCTTAGTGTTCTACTTTTTATCAAGTTATAAAGCTCTAAAGTTATAATGTGCTGGGTGGGAAATTTGGTTTTGCAAAATATAAAAACTATAAAGCTTCCTGCCCAAAGCAGTATACATCTGAGGAAAATGAAAGCAGTTATAGTTTACAAAAGATTTTGGAATACAAAATTGGACATCTTAAGGGTTTCCATTTTGCAACACTGGACACCCACCCTACCAGGCAGGCAAGCTGCTCTGCCCCTGGGTTCTGCCCTCACTATGCCGTGTGGACACAGAGCTACCCAACACAGGAACTACACAATAGAAATCTGCTCTTCTCCGTGAGCCCTAGTCAGAGCCAGAAACATCTGGAACCTCAAGACTTAAGAGTTCTCTAGTCCAAGCTTCAGATTACCTGAGTTACATTCTCAAGCTTTCAACTTGTTAGCAAAGAACCCCTAAGGACTTTTAGACACTCAAGAGAGGGCAAGGTAGCTAACCAAATGCTTATTCTTTGACAGTTTGGTACATGGATACAATGTATATTGATCCTACCCAACTATACCCCACTCTCTAGGACTCCCTGAACTTGTCCCCTTCTCCCTTTTATGTTTTGCTAGAATTTACAACCCCAATAACCCTGTATAAAAACCATGTAATCCAGTTATTATAATTATAAGCTATATACCTAGATTGGGCAGATCTAACACTGGATTCCCCACTTACTACTTGCAGTTTCTCCTGGCCGGTGGTTCCATTCTGTCAGACTTCCTTCTCTTCTTCATCCTCTCCTGCCCTTCTCCTCTCTCCCCTCTACCTGCCCTCACTCTCAAAGACCTACCATGCCACCTTTGCCCTCCGCTGCCAATCACAGGCTCAAGCCTTTATTGAGCAGTTAAAATGGGGAGTAGGTTCCCATGAGCTCACCTAAGTATGTGCTCCACTGCTTGTGTGTGTGTGGAAACCCCTCGTGAGGAAGCTTCATTAACATCAGAATACAAACAGCATCCCAACAACTCACAACATTTATGTCCTCTCTAAAAAAAAATAACTCACCAAGTCCAGTTAACACAGCCTGCATTCTCTTGTGTTGGGACTATCTAACCTCAGCAGGGTTACCAAACTTGATTCCCACTTCCCCAGCACTAGTGGATCTATTTTCTTCGTGCAATATCACACTATTAGATACAAAAGCTTAATACTCAAAAGATATCATCACATCACGGATAGGGGAAAATAGTGAGAGAAAATAAAATTTAAAAAAAGATCACAGTTCCTGGGCATCCTGATTTAACTTGAAGGGCCAGCATCGTGTCCAGTCACTGACTTTGAGGGTCTCATGTGAATTCTGTCTCCAGGGTTTACTGACTCAAGGACCAGTCACATTACTCTGTGAACCACACTGTCTCAGCTGTAAAATGGAAGCAGTTATCAACTCGGTGTCAGCTACAGAAATAACCAAAGTGCCTGACTCCCCGGAGGACTCCGGCCTTCTGGAAACTCAGTTTAGAAGTTACATATGCCACAATTACCAGGAAGATACATGCAATCTCTAAGTGGAAGTGGAGATAATGACATTTGATTAAATGTCCGGGGATGACTCCAGTAGTTATATCCTTTGTTTATAGAATGTTTATCCATTAGCTGTTTAAAATTAACACACTGAACCAAATGCGATCTACTGTGCACAGTCAAGTAACCTGATCACTCACTCATTCTGAGGTGTCTACATCCTGAAGAGGAAAAAAACCATGAAATTAGCCCCGTCCAGAGAAGCACTACTGAAATTAATGCTCTGAGTCAGTATGGAAATTGGTCAAAACAGAGTGCATCTGAAGCTCACTGTCAGAGTCCTATAATTAATAGCTATTTTTTACTTGAAGATCTGTCTAAACATGGAATGAGAAGGTCAAATTACATGGCATGAGGGCCTGCATCCTGCTCTCAGTGTTTCTACTGCTACAGTTTCATCTAGGGTCAACTGAGCAGAAACCTTACACTACCGGTTAATATTTAACTGCTGTGCAGGGGTTGAAGTAGGATGTTGGTGCTACATCTGGAAGGAGTGCATTAGCCCTATAAAGGCAGCACAGAGGGATTCGGGCTCCTCCTCTTACTGGAGATATAAGCATGCTCTAGTGAAAGGAAGGCACGCTAACACTACTACTGGACTCATTTCTTGCATAAATAAACAAACACGACAATAGTGCTACATGCGCGCAAGCACGCGCACACACACACACATACACACACACACACACATACACACACACACACAAACACACACACACACACACACACAGAGAGAGAGAGAGAGAGAGAGAGAGAGAGAGAGAGAGAGACTGAAAAATAACAAAACAACTCTCCGGGCCCTAATCTTTGAACATTGAAGTTTCACATTTGAAGATGACCAGAATCCTTAGATCGTTTTCAATGCTCTGAACAGTAGCGATATGATAAACTGTATAGTTTTGAGGGGTTAATTATAGATTTTCCCCATCCCCCTCATAGAAATTTTTATAATTTAACTATTTCTTTAAAAGAATATTGGAACAAAGAACCATCAATCATTGAATGTGAAGTTTCTAGTTCTTGTAAAAAACTCCATGGCAATAAAAACAGAAGTGCTTGCAATACTGTTAAGTTTTTATTCTAAATGTCGAGAAATGCAACACGCTAGTAAAGCCAATGAAATTGAACAGAAAACACATTTCCACTCCGAGCTGATTAGTGTAAGAATGAAGAGTCAATTTTATTGTTAATAGATGAGTTTTCACTCAAAGAGCTATTACAAGGATCTTCACATACCTGTATATACTTATCTTCATGTATATTTATCCTGCTCATTTTGAAAACCGTTATTAAAATGTTTGTAGTAACAGAATGGAAGGATCTATAATTGCTGAGATTGTGAGCTTGAAGGTACACAGCCCAAACAACTCTGTAGTCTACACTGCATTCGTCATGCTATGTGATCAATCCATGACCACAATGTGCAGGAGCCTGTGGATGAGTACCCGGGCAAGGTCAGTGACTCCAAGGGCCGTATATGCACTTGCTGTACACGTACTTGCTGTACATGCTCTTGCTGTACACGCGCTTGCGGTATACGCACTTGCTGTATATGCACTTGCTGTACACGCACTTGCTGTACACACACTTGCTGTATACACACTTGCTGTACACGTACTTGCTGTACACGCACTTGCTGTATACACACTTGCTGTACACACACTTGCTGTACACACACTGGGCCGTACAGCCCAGGACCGCCTCCACTAGCCACTACACTGTTCTTAGGGAACCAACCACCTCATCTCTCAAATATGGCTACTCATGTACTTGGGGAGCACTGAAGGAATGAAACCAGGTAAGAATTTTAACCTCAGGTATGCAACTAGCACGATATACCTCTTTGAACATACAAGTCATGAGAGACTACACATGTGCTGTTGCTGGGGGTTAGGAATTCTAGAAGCGTTTAAGTCTTTACTCTGATGGCAAACAGACTGACGCAGAGCTGGCATGGCACTTGAGAAATGTGACAAAAAACTAAAAACTTAACAAAAGATAGAGGTGGCATGTTGGAGCTGGAGTGGGGCTTTGGGGCAGCTAGGGAAAACTTTCCGAGGGGACAGCAAGCCCAGAGCCCTACAGATGCCAAGCATGTGCAGAGGTCAAGGCAGGTTCCAGGGGGACGAGGAGTCCATCTAGTGAGCTTGGGCCAGCAACATGCAGGGACCAGACCTCTCGGGGCCTAACAGGTCTTGGTAAACCTAGGAAATCAGGGAAAACTAAGCAGTGGGAAGAGAGCCACATGTACTTGAAAATGCATTAAATGGCAACGATTTCCAAATGATGGGTCCACCAGGGGCTAAGCCATGCTGAACGAATATTGCCTGACAGTGTTATTTTTGGTTCACTATATTATAAATAGTGGCTGGACTTATGGGTCAAAAACATGACTGTAGAATACTGTCATGACTTCAAAGGATTTACTGGATAGGGTCAGTAAAATAGGGAGGGGGCATGCTGGTATAAAATATACATGGTCTTGAACAGCAGACAGGACTCATTAGCTATAGTGCTGGGTAAATTGTTCAGTTTACCTCTTCCTCTTCAGGGTTTCCTCTTATGTAAAAATTGGGGATGCCAGTATTGCCTAAGGCACAGGACTGTTCTGATTGAGCTATACAGGGCCTTAAGTGTTCCAACTTACAAAGGGGACTTCTCTTGCACAAGCACACACAGTGTATAATTCAGTGACAAAATATTTTTAATAATATACAAGAAACAAACTTCATTTTCTAAATGAAGAAACATTTAGAAAACATAGTAACAGTTTTTGAACAAATTATTCCATGCTCTTACATAATGTATTGCTTAAAGAGATAACTAGGTGAATTATCTATACTAAGAACTACTATAGCATTGTTGGAAAATTATTTCAATTACACATTAACTTTGTCCATTATTTGCTCTATAATAGTTTAATAAACAACCAGAAAACCAAGACCCAAACCAACCCAAACTGTGGTCTTTAAATGAAATCGCCAGAAGCTACTGGCCATGAAAAGAGTAAAATTGCTTTAAATACCTTTGGTACCACACAAACTTCGAAATGCTCTTTAGAATTCGCGTAAAGCAAAGCAAGAAAAAAAAAAAAAGCAATCCAACAACCCTGCTTACGTTCACATTTAAAACACAGTGAGATGATTCACAGAAAATTACAGCCAGGGCCAACTCTCAAAATGGTTAATTTGACAATCCTGTCTACATCTTAATGGAGCGCGTTATAGAGAACTTGCAACAAAACAGGGACGGTGCAGATTTAATGACTGACAGCTTCAATAAATCACAGGACTTCATTGCTGCAATTCAGAACATTGTTTCCGAAACAAATGTAACCGGCACAACTCCCTCGCCCGCCATAAAGCCCCCTTCCTGGCCCGCTGCCTTTCATTTATTTATTTTTTTGTCAAGTAGGTAGAAATGGGTGTTGACTACTTCGGTTTTTTCCCCGAATGTGTACTCCTCACTCGGGCTCCCTTCTGCGGGGGCCGCGCCACCGAGCAGCCAGCGTCTCCGCCACCAGGGACTGTAACCTGCGGTGAGGATAACGGAACCCCGCGTCACGCCGCATGGAACGGAGCCCGCCCGCACGCCCGTGGGTGCGCACGCGTGTGCCGTCTCCGCCCACGGTCCGGGGCCGCCTCGCAAGCCCACACGGCGACGCGGGGCCCATCACGCGTGGCGCTGGCGGGGGTGGGGGGTAGGGAGGAGGGAACCTCACTGGAGTCCCGACCGCCTGCGACGCTGCGGTGTGGGCGCCCACACCAACTCACTCCGCCGCCACCTAGCACCCCAAGCGATCCGACGGCCCCGCGAGGTGGGCGCCGCGCCAGGACCGTTCGGCCCCGCTTCTCGGTCCGCAGGCCATCTTCGTCCCGCCGCCCCCACGCAGGCGCGCTCCAGGCCCGCCCCTCCCCCCCATCCACGGCGCGCTCTCCGCCCGGTGGGGCGGAGCGACCCTCGGAAGGGGCGTGGCCACAGTCCTCGACGCGCGCACGCGCTCTCAGCCTCACGGCTACGTGTCGGACACGTGACGCCCACCCGAGAGTCCCCAGTGAAGCAACAGGACGTTAAAAAAAAAAAATTTTTTTTTTTTGAGGGGTAGCGAGAAAGGTGGACGAAGAGGTTTTAAAAAAAAAAAAAAACCCAAACTATAGTAACGCGCGCGGACGCGAGGCCCGGGCGGCGGCGAGCGCAGCGCGTCGCGAAGAGTCCCGCCGGGATTCCTCTCAGCCGCCGCGCCCGACCGCGCCCGCCGCCTCGGCAACAGCGCGCCGACGAGCCAGCGCCACCTCCCGCGTCCCCCTCAGCCGCGACCCCCGGCCCCGCACAGGCAGCCGCCGGCGCGCGTCCTCACCGCCGCTGGGCCCTGCGCCGGCCGTCCCGCCCGAGCGGCCAGGGGCGGCGGCGGGGGGCGGGAGCGCGCCCAGCCCCGTAACGGCCGCCCTGCGCGGCCCCGCCCGCCGCCCGCCCCCGGCCCTGCCCGCGCCCCTCCCCCCGCCGCCGCCGGCTGCGCCTCCTGAACTGAGGCGAACTCCGCCGCCAAGTGAGTGAGGAGGAGGAGAGCCGCGGAGGAAGAGGAGGAGCGCAGTCGGAGCGCGGCGGCGGCGGCGGCAACGCGGAGCGCCGCGGCGGACAGCACCGCAGACCCGCGAGCTCCGGCGCAGGCGGCGCGACCGGCCGACGAGCGGCCCCCCGGCTCCTCGCGGCGCAGCGGCCCCGCGCCGCGCTCGGCCCGAGACCCGCCTCCGCCGCCGGCCTCGCGAGGGGAGCCGCGCCGGGCGGCCGAGGATCGGCGGCCGCGGCGCGTCGGGCCGGGCGAAAGTGCCTGTGGGGGGCGGGCGGGCGCGCGGAGCCGGCCGCCCCGGGGCTCGGCGCGGGAGCCGGAGCGGGAGCCGGCGCGGAGCGGGACGCCGCGTCCCGAGCGGCCGGCGGCCGGAGCTCGCCCCCGCCCCTCCCTCCTCTCCTCCGGTGGCGGCGGCGGCGGGCGGAGTGAGCTGCGGAGCCTGGAATATGGTCGGGGAAATGGAAACGAAGGAGAAGCCGAAGCCCACCCCAGATTACTTGATGCAGCTGATGAACGACAAGAAGCTCATGAGCAGCCTGCCCAACTTCTGCGGGATCTTCAACCACCTCGAGCGGCTGCTGGACGAAGGTGAGGCGCCCGGCCCCAGCGCGGCGGCCCGGGATGGCGGGGCGGCGGGAAGGTCAGGCGGGCGGGCGCACAAAGGCGGCGCGGGCGGCTCGCGGTGGGGCCGGGGCCGGGGCCGGGCCAGGCCCGAGGGCGGACCCGGGAGCGCGCGGGGCTGCGGGGCTGCGGCCGGCTCCCGACGGCGCGGCGGCTAGGCTCCCCGCCATCCCGGCCACCTCGGTCGGCCCGGCCGGGCCACGCGATTCCCCGAGCTCCGCCTCGCCTCGCCCGCGGGGCCCCGGCTTAGCCGGCTCGTTTCGGTAGAGTTGTGTGGCCCGCAGTACCCGAGTGGACCCTGAGATGTTGGAGAATTACGTAGGGTGCCGAAAAGTAGTGCTTATGTGGCCGAAGGCGAGAACGAAATGACCGAGCAGAGCACTTTTTGTCCTTTTGTTTGGGGAAGCGAGAACTGTTTGGGAGTTTTAACTTCACTTTTTTTTTCTTTAGTCGGTGGTGGTGGTGGTGGTGGTGGTGGTGGTGGTGGGGGAGGAGTACGAAATACCGCGATGACAGACCTGAACGGAATCCGAGTTCGGAAGAACTGGGGCGGAGGGTTCGCTCCCGGCGTAGCCGCCTGCGTTTGCAGGGCGGGGAGCTGGAAGTTTGAAAGGAAGGGGATAAAATAGAGCAGAAGTTTGCAGAAGCCGAGTTGGGAGCGCTGTGGGGAGCGAAGACTGACTGGAAGATTAATGCTGGTCAGCTCTGGAATTCCTTTAGGAACTTCTTCTAACAGCGACCTGGAGTGTTAGTTTCCAGTAGCTGTGGGTTTCTGTGGACACCCGGGGCGGGGTTCGGTGGGGTGGGGGTGGGGGGAGGAATAGGACCAACAAGTCTGGTTTGAAAATCGAGGAGCGAGTAGTTTCTGTCTTCTCTTTAGAAGTCTCTGAGTGGACTGTTTGAAGGAAGCAGAAAGCTGCTGTACAGATGAACATGGATTTTAGGATCTTTAGAAGAAGTTCGAAAAATTTTAGAGATTGCTAGGGATATCATGTGCTTAGGGAGCTGGCATGTCAGGGAAGAACAAAAGACTCCGAGCTAAAAGATGGTTAAAGAATCATCCTTAGAGCTTTTGTTGGGTGGGAAGCCTTAGACACTATTTAAAACAAAATATTCAGCTATTACGCATGAACATAAAACAGCAACACATCGAAAGACACATTTTTTTTACTGTTGGGTTAGCATATTTGTTAGTATTAAATTGCCCTGGAGAAAACTTGAGCTGCCCCTTTAAGGGTTTTTGCCTTTCCTATTTGTGTTGGCATTTGAAAAATTGTGGAGGCAGAAAACTTTCTGGAATGTCCAAAAAAAAAAAAAAAAAAAAAAAAAAGCTGGAGCTCTAAATTGAGTATTTCCAAAAGTGAGCGCTAAGGGGCGCCAGTTATTATTTTTTTTTAACCTTGGAAATGTTTGGAACATAATGGATACTATGCTTAATAATCTGACCTATATTAGGTGCAGTCAAAATTTAAATTTTTAGATGACTTCATTTGTAATCCACAAATGTGATTAGGGAGGAAACACCTAATACTTTGTTATTTCTTCCTTGGTGTTGGTTTTTATGCTATTAGTATCAAATTTATGAAGAAAAATTGTAGTTTTTAAAAGTTCAGCCAAGGGGTAATTTCTTATACGACAAACTAGACAGCATATAAAATGAACTAAAACCCATCCTTAAAATGCTTCATATACTCAAGTGACTTGGAGCTTATAAAAAGTTTGTATAATAAAGAAAACTAGTAAGAGTTTCTTCGATTAGCTGTAAAGGCTACTCAAGTGTTCTTTTTCAGCTTGATAAGAAATAAGTGCCTTAGATTGAGGTTAGCATAAGTCTTTCATCTAGAGGGATTTCAATTATGTCACTTCTGCACAGGCTGGTTTCTCTTGGTTAGAGATAGTAACCTTTTGGGTTTCAGGTGTAGAAGACAGCTAGTGTAGGATTACAGTATTCAAAGTAATGTTCGCTGTCTCCTTGTCATGTTTTCTCCATCTTCACCTTAATCCATGTGTACTTGGGAGTCCAGCATCAGGCCAGTGTACAGATAACTTGGATGTTACAGGAGACAGGAGGTTGACTGGGGATTGTGATGGTTTTCATCAGACCAGAGAAACTTGCAGAGAAGGGGCTAGTTCTTAGTGTGTTATAAGCTTTTGACTGTACTTGTTAGTCTTATTGTAAATTTAATTTGACTTGAAAATACTGGTTTCTTAAGTCCATCATTGTAATTTTCTTGGTAGATGACTTAATTGTGAAAATTGTCAACTTGTCCTTTACCCCTTATGGCCTCTCATTGTCCAAAACAAATTAATCATGACTTCTGTTTGTGGTTAGGGATTACATTTTCCTTTGTCTGTAATGCTTGGCAGAAAATTAGTTTTAAATTCTGATAAAACTAAGTTTTACCTTAGGGATTAAACTGTTCAGTGATAGTAAAATACTCTACTCTCTGATAATTAGAAACTTTGAATGGAATTATTTAGCAATTTTATTTAAAGTTCTTTTCCAGCAGTGAACTTTTAATATAGTTCCTGTTTGAGAATTTTCATTTGGTTTGTTAAGAAATTTGGGAATTAAATATGTTGGTTTGGTTTTTCTACTTGTTAAAACTTGAATGCTAGTGAAATCGTATAGTGATTCTTGCTGACTTAAAGAAAGTCGCCTATAGTCCTTAAGTCTGGGAGCTCAGTCCTTGTGTCGCCTGCTTGTTCATTGTGCTTGGTGAGCTGTGCCAATCTTCCTTTCCTAGCGTCTTTAGCAGGAGAGGGTTTAAAGCTAACAGTATATTTTAGGCCAGGTCAGTTCCTAAATAAAAGCTATAACTTGAGTTAATACTTCTAAGACTTAAAGGATCGTTTAATTAGAGGTGAGCGGAAGATTACAAATAAAATGCGGGTCTTAAACTGCTTTCTCTTATGATTTTAACTTTATCCTTGAGATAAAGTTACACACAAATTATCTTAAAGACTTTGTAATGAAAATGAAACTGTTGTCGTAGTTGAGTGTAAATAAAGCATTTTTAAAAATAAACTTTTTGCAATTTAATATGAAAATGTGCAGCAGTAAATAACACAGACAAATAACAAGTAGAGAAAAGTAAGAATGGGACACAGAAACACCAAATTTCTAGTTTTAATTCTTTAGGCAGGATTATGAGAGAGGTTGCTTCTATGGAAATGAGAAGGGTGTGGTTTGGTGGAAAAGGGCAGTCTGAATCTTTTTATGGAAGCTGTCAGAAGAACTAGAGTATAATTTAGGAAAAGTAAACAAATAACGTTAGAGTCTGCATGAATGATTTAAAAATGGTTTTAGTTTTAGATAACCCTTTTTCATAAAATTTCCTGCTCTCTTAAAACTGACGATTTTTAATTAAAATTGGCTTTGCTATTTGTTTATCTTTGAGAATGTTCAGTGTTGGCGTGTGTCATACCTCTGCTTTTCTTGAATTTTAATTTTTTCTTTTTGAGAAAACTTGTTTGCCCATAAACACTATGGCTTAAAACGTTGCATGGCCATAGATACTGAGAGGACTTAGTTTATATAGTTTGTCAAATTTTTAGATTTTCTTTTGTCTAAAAAGCAAATCATTATTGACAGTAATTATTGTTTGTGTCAAGAATATTTTTCGTAAGGTGCGATAGTTAATCTGTTTAGGAGCTAAGACATTGCTTTTGTAATCCACTCAGAGTTGTAATAAGCTGCTATTTTTCACCAGTTCTCTCCATTATGCTCCTCAGGAGGTAGCACTGCTCTGTGTGGATCTCATGGAAGTGCTCGTTTGCATGTTTATTCTGCATTTACACCGCACTGCTCTAGAGGTGAAGGTGGTGAGCTTCCTTGTGTTTTACAGTTCAGGTTGTACTGTTAAACAACAGCACAGTTAAGTTTATAGTAGAAATAGGTCTTTGGGAGTCACATTTCCTGGTGTATCATTGCCTTTTCTGAGATGAGTATGAGAATGTTAAAATAAAAATTGTGATTTGTATGAGAGTGGGTGTGATCTGGGACCTTCAGAGCTGTCCGGATCAGCATTTGGCCTTTTAGGTGGTGTGAACATTGTATATCTCTGTTAATCATGGCCCCATCTCTGTCCTGGAGCTGGAGTCTCACTAGTTTCTTATCAGATCAAGTCATTTTTAGTATCCAAAAGGGAAACAGCCCTGTGACAAACTCTGACAAGTATAACCCTGTGTTGCTGAGACCTGGATAAAGCGGGGTTAAGAAGCACCTTTTTCAGCTGCTGTATTTACATGTGTAGTTTTTGCTTTTGTTTTTGATACTAAGAATTAAACCATTTGACTATATGGACAGCTTTTTATAAACATAGGACCTGCACTTTGATTAATTTGAGAAATTCAGGTTGTTTGATGCAAAAATTATCCCTTTCTGTCTAAAATGGAATGTGCTGTGACATTATTGGGTTTTGTTTGTTGATAACTCAGAAGATAGCGCACTGAGCTACTTTCTGCTCCTAGTATGTCAACTGTTGTGGGGATAGCTAGGAATCTATTTTAAGGGTGAGGTGGATGAAATGGATTCATGTTAGGAGGTCATGATTAGAACCATGTGCTGCTTTCTTTACATGGCTGACTGGTTGATGATTTCCTTTTTTCTCCATTCTTTAGTTGACATTAAGGCAATACAGTAGGGATTTTAAATGCAAGATTTCCCCCCTTTGCAATGATCTCTTTTAGGAATTGTATATACCTTTTTCAAAATTATTTTTTTAATTTTGGAGGACTCAGGTTGCTTATTTGATGCCCAAGGAATGATTTCTTTCAGCATCCTTTTTCATTTAATATAAAAACAAAATAAGCATAAGCACTAAAATTAGCATATTTTGTCATCTTAGTGTGGCTTTATTAGGAAAAAAGTTTTTAAATACAAACCATTTTCTGCTTGGTGCTATGTTATGTAGTTATCACAATTGGAACTTTGATTTGTTTCTGTGTGCCTTGTTAGAAGTGATTCACTCCATATGTACAATTCAGAACTTGTAACAGACACTTTCATGTTTAAATTTAAAATCATAACAACTTGATTTCTAGTATTTCTTAAAATGCTTTTGATCATAACACAGAGGTAGAATTAAATGCTAATACTTTAAACACATTAAGCAGCTTTGTAATAATCAGTAAAAGTTTTGGACACTTGGAAAACAAAGGTAAATGCATTTTCTTTCCTTTAAAAATCCCCCCTTCCCTTGTAATATTACTATTGGTAGTACTTGTTCTGCAGGTGTTTAATCAATTTTACATAGATATGGGTAGGAATTAGAAATATAAAATTCATTTGCTTATGTAGGGTTGTTTCTGGCATTCCTTTTGTCCAAATCTCCATTCATACACAGAAACATGTCAGTGCTTGTATTAGTTTTTGCAAGTTTTGGCAAGTTTTGGCATTTTGTACATATTTTTTTAGCCATCTGCTCTTAAAATCAATATATAGGCCTTGTATCGTTACTGTCATTTTTATGAGCAGAATATGTCAAATTCAGGTTGTTTTAGATCTTGTTCAAAGGGAGTATAGTGCCAGAGAAAACATGAAAAGGCAGATAATTCCACAGTGGTCCTTTGTTGTGGGCGTGATACAGGGAGGAGGTGTGCCTTGAGAGTGCGCGGGCCTGTAAAAGGAGACACCAAGAGAGTGCCAGCCAGCCTAATGGAGCTGGTGAACTTGGAAGGCAGGAGGCAGGGTGTGGGGGTAGGGACTAATCTGTGGGGCCCAGGAATTGAAAAGGTTTTAGGTTTTTAAGCCTTTTTCTGGATTTAGTACAAAACCAAATCATTACAGAATCAGGGGCACAATCAACTTTGTCAGTAGCAAGTTATTAGGAGCTAGTTTTATAATTTGAAATACATAGGACAACATCAAGCAAACATGTATCTGTTACACTCTTAAGAGCATACTTATGAAAAATAATACAGAACTTTGGGGGCTGGAAAAATGGCTCAGCAGTGGAAAACTGGCTACTCTTCCAGAGGACCTGGATTCAGTTCCCAGCACCCAGATGATGGCTCACAACCTTCTGTGACCCCAGTCTAGGGGCATCTGACATCCTCTTCTTTGAGCACTAAGCACATACATTTACACAGTATTCAGTATATCATGTGCAGGCCAAGTGCCCTAACACACATAAAACATGTAATTTAAAAAAACTGAAATGTCTCATAAACTCTAATGTCATACTCTTTTCCCAGTTTCACAATTGCCTTATAGATAGTGTGGAAGAGAATATAGAAATAACTCCAAGAAAGGCATTTCTTGGATTTGTCTTAGTAGAGGGAAATTTAGTGCAAATCAAGTGATCATATTCAGAACTACTAGGACCTGAGATCAGAAAAATGTAGACATAGTCTGGAGAGGGTGGGGACTTGGCCTTATCACAAGTCTGGTTTGTTGCCGAGATGGTGCAGGCTCTTCATTCTGTATGCTGACCTGTTTTATCATGTAAGTGGACTGAGAAGAAGAGTATTACAACATATTTCCACACACTGAAAAAACTGTTAGAGCTTCCAGTTGTGAACAGATAGAAAATGGAAGTAATTTTGCCAATTCTGTGCTATGTTGGACAAATGCTGGTCAGTTTCTTGGAGCTAGACTATATATTCTTCCTAAAATAGCTAAAAATAAGACTATTTATTTATTTATTTATTTATGACAGTTATTTTAAAACTGAGAAACCAAAGGTTTGTTTGGAGAATTTAAATTTACTTGGACTTTTCTGTAACCAAAGGATAGAACCCTAGTTCTTAAAATATTGTTATACAAATGAATTCAGTGTTCATTTACCACTGTTGCTAATTTTATTACTGTTATTTTTAGTAGCCACTCAGAGGAAGCAGTATTTCTTATTAGAAGATTTAATATAGAGGCTTAATACTGTTAAGTGATTCAAGCCAGGAACATAAGTTTGCTGCACTTTTAGCTCTGCATGGGGCAATAGCTCTGTTTTTGTTGTTGTTTTTAAGTCAGGGAGGTAACTGGAGAATGATACTCTATATAAAGCAGCTGCTGTGACCCTTTAATACAGTCTCTCACGTTGTGGTGACCTCCAACCATAAAAGTATTTTGTTGCTACCTCATAACTTTAATTTTGTACTGTTATGAATGGTAATGTAAATATCTGCTATGTGGGATATTAGATTCCTGACCCTTGTGGAAGGGTCTTCCCATCTCCAGTGGGGCCATGACCCACAGGTTGAAAATCTCTGCTCCAAAGACAGATAGATGATTGTGAGCTGGGGAGTAGGTGTGCTGCATTTGGTTACTATATCCTATTCTCTGTACCAGTTTATGGAGGATAAGTGACTATAATTTTATTAAAAGAAACCCTGAGGTTTCAGTTCTTTGTTAGGTGTGCAAAGTAATTTTATTACTTACAGTTGTATGCTAAGAATTGAACCTAGAGCCTCATACATGTTAGGCAAATGGTGTATCATTTGTTTTATTCTTATAAATGGAATTACCTCCCTTTCCAAGCGAAATCCATAATATATTCTAAGGATGCAAGATATAAAAGAGTGCTCATATGAGAAGTCTTTTTTCTATCAGTATTTTTAAGTTTCTTCTGGTAGGAGTAATCTGGTAGAGAAACCTGAAAGGCAGAGGAAGGTGCTTTATCCATTAGCTTTATGTTCTTGAGAGTCCTTAACTGGTAGCTTACAGGTCACAGAGCTAAAGTATCAAGTAGACCTTCTTGAGTAGTGTAACCTGGTCTTTGCAGTCTGGAATGAAGTGAATGGGAAGGCATGCTATAGGAGGAAGAAAGGATGGCAGTGTCAGAAAGGTCCTCAGATGAATACCACTGTAACTGCACAGTAGGACATGCCTGAGTAAAGTCAGCCTGATGTAATAGCAAGTTCTAGGCCAGTCAGGGCTGTCTATCTAACAAGACCTTAAAGAAAACAAACAAAAGGATGGGGACAGGTGATGGCATCTTAGAACATATATATTGATTAGTTGGTTAGTTGGAATGGCAAGTGTTTGTTGGAGAGTAGCAGTGTGAACAGCAAGTGAAGATGAGAGAGTAGGCAGGATCAGGACTGGGCTGTGGTGCTTCTAAATACTGGACTTCATAATTGAATTTTATTCCAGAGGTTCTTAGGGCTTTGCTGATGTTTTGGACTTTTTGGGTGTGTCATGGTGACCTTCTTGTGCATAATAAGCTAATAAAAACACATAGCATATAGGCATATGTAGAAACAGGGTGAAAAGTTAAGCATTTCTATATGGTTGACTGAATTGCGATTCCTTTCTCCACAAGGCTGGGGAACCCAGAGCTTCATAGTAAATAAGCCCTCTTCTGCAAACTTAAGATAGTTTTCTGTTTAGACCAATGCGTTACTGCGAATGAAAAGTGAGTGTGAGTGTGTCTGTGCGTGCACATGCATACATGTTTGTATGTGTGTTTGTGTGTGTGTGTGTGTAGTTTTCAACCCAATTTTGGTTGCTTAAGAGAGAGTTGAACTTTATTGTTGTTTTCATGGGGGAGGGGAGTGGAGAGACAGGGTTTTTCAGTGTAGCGCTGTCTGTCCTGAAACTTAAGAGATCTGTCTGTGTTTTTCTCTTGAGTGCTGGGATTAAAGGCACACATTGTGCCACCACTGCCTGACAAAAATTGCACTTTTTAGTTTTTTAAATGAAAGTTGAAAAGAATGAAGAAACTTGCTTTTGTTGACTCTTAGATTGTAATTAGCTTGGTTTGGTGAGATGTTTTTCAAAATGATGTCATGTGTTAAATCTGTGTTAGCAAACAGTGAAGATTTTCTGAGTATTAATATAGCTGATATGTGTTTCTTCTGATTAACTGTATTTTCAGTATTGGTTAAAATACAGTACAGATACATTTATATTCCATTTTTTGAGTTTGTATCTTTCAAAATTAATATTTTCTGTTAGTGACACCATATTAAGGAAAGAGTCACTACTCAGATTTCTGTAGTTGCATCTGGAATGTTCTTTATTCCTGCAATGTCCAAATCAAATAGTTGAACCTTATTATAATTTTAAATCTTTTAAAATTTGGAAGCATCATTCTTTAAAACATGCCTCAACTTAAACTTTCTTGTTGGGAAATTGTTCCTTATTCTTTGTATCCTTAGTGTGTTGGAAATTATATTTATATACTTATGTATAATTTTGTATTGTTTTGTATGTTTAAGACCCGGTTATACTTATTTATAATTTTGTATTGTTTTGTATGTTTAAGACCCGGTCTTGACTTTGTATATCAGACTACCTTTGAACTTTGTGTGTAGTGTTGAGTGGCCTCAACTTTGTGATGATCCTCCTGCTTCCAAATATAGGAATTACATGAGTGCTGCCACCTCACTAGGTTTAGGAGTTACATTTAAAAGTATTTAAATGCTATACATTTAAAATGTATAAAATGTATTTAAAATAAATGCTATAGCATTTAAAGGTATAGCATGTTTGGAATATCTCAGAGGTGGTGTTGTGTTCTTTAAGTTGTATCATGTCAGTAGAGACAGTAGTCAGTTTCACTGTTAATGAGACTCATATTGTTATGTGGATTAGAGTGCAGAGGCAAGAGTCTGTGTGGTTCCCTTCTGTAAAATTAAGGTTTTGTTTCTGTTTTGATCAGAACCTAACTCAGCCCTAGGATCGCATATGAACCCTTTATGCTACTGTTAACAGCCCTAATCTGCCTGAATTCATTTCATGAGAGCATCCACCATGATGCTCTTTTCATTCTAATATTCTTTGAACCAGTATCTTGGTAGTCTGTATAGTTGAACTTTGAACAACAGGGTAGGTATTACTATTTGAAATAAAATCCTATTGGGAAAGCTATGAAGATTTCTTATTACTTAGCCATGGAGTTGTTAGCTGCTCAGATGGTGACCTTTTACAAAAACTCATCATTATTAAGTACATGGATTTCATAGATAAGTTGTGGGATAATCAGATTGGCTCCTTTGTCTAATGGAATGTTTCTTGCTTTTTGGGACAGTATATTCCTCAACTACTCTGTATGTTAGCTGCTCCATAGGTAAAACTAGCCTTTTCACTAAAAGTTTTTTTTTCCATTCTGAATGGTGTTACAGACTATATTTAGGTGCAAATAGTATTATTGTTGGTGTGAGATCATTTTTTAATATATTTTCTGTGGGTGTAGGTAGGTACTATTCATTTTAAAGTTAATCAGTTTGTGTCTGCATTTTTGGTTTAGCCACCGAGTCCAAATATCATTCTTGATGATGATATAATTACTTATTTGATTCTTTCTATAATATAAAGGAGATATTCTCAAAATCAAAATAATCTGCAAATCACTAAATATTTAAGTTGTCTTACTCATTTTACAAATTTATGTGTAGTGATTCTCATTTCTAGTTTGTTTTGCTTTTATACGTAGTGTTTTTCTTTTTTTAGTAATAAATCTTACTATATTCTTTCTGATGTTAACATTTACTGTATAAAGCTCTTTTATTGTACCTTTTAAAGTAGCCTTTACCCTAAACACAGCAGAGATTAGGAGAACAAATATCTTTTAAAATGAGAAGTGTATGTGTCTGTATGTGTACCTTGTGTGTGTGATGGAGGTATGATCTGCATTGAATTTTAAAAGGAGAATGTTTTCTAAATCTTTTGACTAATGCTTTATTTAGATCCTGAAGGAAAGAAACAGAATAGAAAGTATCTGAAAAAGAGTTTTTAGTGTCAGTGAAAGTTATTTACACTTTAAAAGTTATATGACATAGACAAATCTCTTTGGTAGAAATGAAGCTTTGAGCTGTATTTTCTGTACTTGGGAAATCTTTACTGCAACCCTTTTGTCGTTAAGAATCTTTAACAGTAAGGAACTTATGTTCCAGCAGATGGGGATGTCAGTACACACAAGAGCATTTAGTGACTGAAATGTTGGAAAGGGACTTAGTCAGAAAAGAACATTGTATCCTTTATATTGTAGGGAAGGGGTTGCTCACAAATAGGCTGAGTGGTAGTTAATTGTCCTTATGGTGGTAAGTGTGCCTAAGTTGTGTCTTTAAAGATTTGGTCTTCAAGAGACTAGAGATTGACTATCTAATGTAAAATAGATTACATTTTCCCCCTGTAATGTTTTCTGTTTTTATATTAGTATTGAAAAGTTATTTGGGGTGGGATACTATATGTTACATACTAAGCATGCATTTGCTTGTAATCCATACTGCTCTGAATCTTGGATCAGTGATTACTGCTTAGTAATATCAGAAAAAAATAATGGGTCATAGCTTACTATTATGTTAGGAGAAAGTTCTTTTGAGGATTATAGTTTATTACAGCAATAAAAAGTTATCAGCAGTTAAACCATAATCTTATCTCACTTTATTGCTAGAGTTTATGGCATTACAGGATTTGTTAGTTTTTTTTTTTTAAATGTTATATAATTAGTTTTAAAAATGTGCCTTAACAGTTGTTGAAAAAAAATGCTGTTCATTACTGTTTGGGAAATGTGTGCCTTTTTAATAGTTGTCAGAATTTTCTAGGTTATTGAGTTAGTTTTTTTTCCAGTTGCCAAATACTACTGGAAAAAAAATACTACTACTACTATTTCTCAGTCACTTGAAATTAAACTCCTAGTATAATGAAAGGAGATGTCTTTTGTTTGTTTTTTTTTTTTATGGAGATCCAGGAAGGAAGAAACTGTCATATGAACTTTAGTACAAACAAACCAACTTGCATTATACTTGTTGTTTTTCTATAATGCTTACAGAGAGAATTGAATGTAGAAATTTTCATTTAGGATCAGGACTGTACTTCTCTTCGGAAGAGAGCAGGAGAGTAGGTGAGAAAGCTTAGTTTTTATTGTGGCACATGCATTAATCCCAGCACTCAGAAGGTAGGCAGAGGCAGGAGGATCTCTCTGAATTCAAGAACAACTCCCCACCCCTCCGTTTACATGGTGAGTTCCAGGACTGCCAAGACTAAGTAGAGAAACTGTCTCAAAACAGTGACAGCAAAGATATAGAATGATGAGTCTGGGGTACATATTTTGAACATTGTTTCTTAGTATGTAAATTTTTGAGAAGCTTGAATTCTTTTCTCTTACCAATAAGTTATTGGAAAGAATTAGACATTTTTTTTTACTAACAAATACTCCTTAGGAAAAGTTTTAAATGTATCAGTTAAAAAGTGAAAGCCACATATAATTAATAGGCACTGAGTTTTGGTGAATTTCCTTCCATGCTTTATTATTAATGGATATAACAGAATTGAATACCCACTGAAATACTAGACCTTTGTGTTTCTTTAAATACACATATGAACACACACACAAAGCATGCATGGATGCACCCATGAGTTAAACATTTTTTTTCGTGTCTTCTAGCTTCAATTTTTTTTGTTGTCATTTGATGTTGTTGAAGTGTATTAGTTACTGAAATTATAATTATTATTACTATTACTACTACTATTATTGTGGTGGTGATGGTTTTGGTTTTCGGCTTTATACTTTGCTTTTAGGATACCTGTGTGTGTTGTAAATGATTTCTAGAGTCAGTAAGTCCCAGAAAGCTTTTATGACAACTGGTTCAATGAATTCCAAACTCCTAGGTTTGCAATGTATTTAATGTAAAGTGAATATTTTTGGTGTATTTACTAGAAAGTGATTATTATGGTGTAGTGTTTTGAATTGCAGAGTACCCTATTTCACATGCTAATTTTTAATGACTTATACTGAAACTTTACTAAAAGTATGTGTGGGATATTTTCAGGGATATACCAGAACTTCAGAATTATTCCATAATTATTGCTTAGTTAAGGTAACACAGACTAAAGACTGGTATTAGAAAGACTACTTTAGATTGGTATGTTCACCAGTGATTCTGAAGAAGAGATGAACTCAGACCTGTTCTCAAAAGACACAATTTAAATGGTATAGGAATATGCACTAGACCCAGGAACAGTGTCCTTTATATAAGGACATTTTGAATTATATTTTAAATACCTGAAGTTTAAGCTCTGACCAGGAGACAAGAGAGCTATTTAAAACTTTTCCTTTCAGGGCTTTTAGTTGTTTCCAACTTTGATCTACCACCTTGTTTCTGCTTTTAGCCTAGGTTTTCTTTAGTTGTATGAGCATTCAGTTACAATGCAATTCCTTAATGTGACAGGTTTACTTGATACTGCTGTTTCTCCCTTTCAGGTTTTCTCCTTTTCTTTGTTTTTGTATCTTTTGGGTACTGGAATATCTTACATTGGGAGAGCGAGAGACAAGAGTTTCTTAGCTGACCCCAAAGTCACTGTGAAGACTATTAAAGGACCTGGTAGAATAATGAGTGACCTAGCTTTCGGTTTAATCTTCTGCTCTGCAAGCAAAGAAGTGTTAGCCTTTTCCACAGAAATACTACAATTCCGAAGTTTTGGAATTGGAAAGAATCTTGAAACTCAGTCACAGATTGACTGTGTGTGCGGATACATACTTCATTGATGAAAACATGAAGAAACTTTATGGACTAAACCAGCTCTCAATTTTTTTAAATGCTGTGACTCTTTTTTTTTTTTTTAAATACATTTTCTTATGTTTTGGTGACCCCAGTCATAAGACTTTAATTGCTACTTCATAACTGAAATTTTACTAGTTTGGAATCATAAATGACATGTAGGGTATCTGATATTTGTCCTTCAGCACCCCAAGGAGTTGCAGCCAGAGGTTGAGTACCATGGTCTAGACAGTGCTGGTTTCAGGAATGGTAGCTAAGTTACTTCTTTTGTAGAAAATAATTAAGTTATATTGTTAGCAAGTAAAAGTACCTTTAAGCCTGATCGCTAATCAGAATTTTGTTATAACTATTAATTTGTGCTATCTTCAGATGTGAAGTCTCAATTATTTTAAATTTTATTTTGTTACTTGACATATTTCCCAAGTCTTTATTTTTTTTTAACGTTTCTTCCAAATAAGAACAAAATTAAGTATACAGTGCACAGACTCACTATCATTAAACCACCGTTAAGCCAAAGACAAGTCATTGTTTGCAGGTGCCAGCTGTCTACTATTTGCAACCATTCGTGTTGCTGCTCTGTACTGTGTGTACTTTTTGGGCTAAGATGAAGCTTTTCTCCATCCTAGAAAGGCTATGTGAGGGGCTGAGGGGCTGTTTGGGTGGTCGAGTACTGTCTTTGTTGGTAGACCACTTGCCTTGCACAGTCAAGGTCCTAGGTTCAATTTCCAGTACTGGGTTGGACGAGTAAACAGAAAGTGAAGTGTGTTGGATAGGAAAATAATTAGAGAAGATAAAATAATATATGAATTTGAAAATCCTAGGTTAGGTTTTAGGTTATAGGAAAATTGTATTTTATGTTGTGGTAAGGAAGGGTGTGGTGCTATTTTATTTTTCACTTCATTTTCATCTATATAAAATTTGATTTTCAGGTATGAGTTAGCCAAATGCCATAGGATATGTAATAGCAACAAGCTATTTTGTTATATGGTAGCTAAAGGTGTGTCTCAATCAACTTTGAATATTGAATTGTAAGTTACTTTGTGGTTTGTAAAGATGGCTTGGACCCTGAAGGGTAGAAAGAACAAGGCAGTGCTGAGAGTGCTGGTAATAAAGAAGAGGGTCCTCCATGTGTCCTGGGGTGGGGTGGGGTGGGGGTGGTTCCTCCTCCTCCTCTTGGGTGTTTGAATATGTTCTACAGTAGCCCAGGCTGGTCTTGAACTTCTTCCTGGAACCTCCTCTCTAGGGCTTTGATCTCAGATGTGTTTCACCATGTCTCAAATTGAGAGTCTCTTTGGTTGTCCCCATTAGCAATATTTGTATCCTGACTGTACAAACAAGAATTCTTAACTGTTAACCAAGAGAAATACTTTGTTATCAAAGTAAAGTATGCATGTCTACATGGGTGTTTATATGTAACTAATGTGAATGTTTAAAAAATGTTTCACTTCTATCTGTAATACAATCTAGATTTTGAAAAATACATTTTATCTAAAAATGCTGGTTAATACTAGTTTAATGTTATGGCTTAGAGTTATCAAAAAGGTAAGTTGACTTTTGTTATAGTTTATATTATTTACTTTTTTATTTTATTACTTTATATGTTTTATTATATTTTTATTTATTTATAACGATCTTTCCCCTTAACATCTTACTGGGTGCTACGGATATAGAAATGAGTGAGATACAATGGTCTGGAGAAAACTTAACAGAACCATGCCCAACTTTAAGGAAATACCAGATTTTCTAGCAGGAAGATGAAAATTTCTTCAGAGGACATAGGTTTTATAATCTGATAATTTCTCTTACTAAAGCTTAACTGAGTATGAGATTTTAGTTCTGGTATTCTCTCTACATTCTAAAATGAAAAATACCAAATATATTTATATGAGATTTGAATTTTTTGGCTTGCTGGCCAAGTTTGTTAAATGTTAGTTACATAGCCAATCTTTAAACTATTAAACTTCACAAATTAGTAAGATTATTTTTCTAAATATATTAACTAGTTTAAATATAACTATTTGAGAAGCATTTTTTTTCTGACAACCTTCTCCCCCAAGTATGAAAAGGAATTATCAGGTAGAAATGTTATGTAAACATTTATCTTTGACTATTGGCCCTGTGCCCAGATGGTAAAAGTTAAACTCTGAATCAAGCCATGAACTTGTAAACAGTGGGATAAAAAGATAAGCACATAATTTTCTAGTGCCTAAGAATAGTGTCTTTTTGTTAGACTTTGGAAA
Source organism: Apodemus sylvaticus (assembly GCF_947179515.1). Lineage (NCBI taxonomy): Eukaryota > Metazoa > Chordata > Mammalia > Rodentia > Muridae > Apodemus > Apodemus sylvaticus. The sequence goes on from NC_067494.1 coordinate 43,862,453, forward strand.
TATTGTAGGCATTGATTTCATCTCATAGTTCTTTACAAATATCAAGTTTGGCAGCTGGAAGTACATGTAGTTCAGTGGTAGAGTACCTGCTTGTCAGCACACTAATTGTGGCATCATTCTCTATCATGGCAAAGTAAAAGAAGTATGTTAAAAAATAAAATTGAAACATCTAAACTGAATGCTTAGTTACGTTTTATTAAAAAGCCTTAAAGCATGGTATTTCCATAGGCTTCAGTTTCTGTAGATTTTCAGTTGTTAGATTTTCCCTGTGTGACAGGCTGCTGCAGTGGGTTAAGGAATTTAACGTCTGTGAGGATGTGGTAGTTGCCTTAGAATGATCTTGCTGTTAGCAGTGAAAAATGTTTTTCTTACAGTTTTTGTGCAGCAGGCCATGGAGTAAAGCATATTTTTATAATAAAGGTGATGAATTTAATCACAAACTGGCAGCCACATGGAAACTGCAGGCCTTGATAACTGGGAGAAAATTGCCTATAAAGCAACTCTTGAGAGAAAAGGCTTTAAATTTACCCACCCATTTCGACATTGAGGAGAACATAGGAATCATAGAATACTTTGCTTGGCCTGCTTAGTTCAGATGAATGACATTTGAGTTTTTCTACTTAGAAGCTAGAGACAGTTTAAAGTTCTTCAGTTTAGATGTAAGACTTTTGTCAATAAACTTTTGCATTTTACTAAATATATCTAACATTGACTTTTCAGTACATTATATTCCTGTTACTTCTGTGCCCTGTATTTTGTTTCTTCCATATTTGAGGAGTTGTGCTATGTATGTGAGGAACTATACCTAGAAGAGACAGAAATGCAAGGCTTACAAATAAAAATTACTAGAATGCCATCAGTGGTTACTTTAAATTATTTTTTTGCATTCTTTGAAAGTTTTATGTTGTATTTTGGTAATAGTCACTGCCCTCCTCCATCTCTTCCAGATCATTCAGTATCCATTCAATTTTTGTCATCATTTTTTAAAATCCACTGTGTTGTGTAGGTGTCATTGCTGTTTTGGGTTGTCCCTAACTAATTTATGGTACAAAGTTAGAGCAGAATGGTAGGTACAAGTATCTAGGTAATCTAGGTTCTTATTTTCTCTAAATGATTAACGGTTGTCATTTTAAAGGAATAACCCAGCCCTTGATATACCATACAGTATATGGAGTGTTGAATCCAGAGTCTTGTGGTACATTGTAGCATTCATCTTGAAATTCTTTCATATATCCATAATATGCATAGCCACTAGAAGATGGCCATTTCAGATTCACAGAATTTTTTGTGGCAAATGAAAATGAAAACCCATCTGTAGTGGATGTGGCCTAATGTTGTTGGTATTCTAATGTTAATTTGGATCCCCCCCAAACTGTTGTGTACCAGAGTTCACATGTTAAGATATTGAGTGACCCTGCTCCCAGTTAATTCTGATTGATAAACGTTATTTTAAGAAGGTTATTAGATTTTTTTGAATATCCTTGATCTAATTGATCATATTTTCTGAGCAGTACAGTGTAATAAGTATGGAGATTCAGGTTTTAAAGCAGATATTGAAACTTAATATTTGGTGATTAAAAAACAAGGATAGGGGCTGGAGAGACTGCTCTTCCAGAGGTCCTGAGTTCAAATCCCAGCAACCATGTGGTGGCTCACAACCATCCATAACGAGATCTGACACCCTCTTCTGGAATGTCTGAAGACAGCTACAGTGTGCTTACATATAATAAATAAATAAATCTAAAAAAAAAAAAAAAGAAAAAGCAAAAACAAGGATAGAAGAGGAGGGTCCTACAATTGATTGAAATTGTAGATTAATTATAAAGATATGAAAATCAAGAAGGAATAGTGTTTCTTTAAAAATACTAAAAAATGAGCCAGTAATTGCATCTTTTTCACTGACAGTTTTATTTCATAAGTGTTGAGTGTTTAGAAGAGTGATTATATAGACCTTCGCCTGTGATAGTGAGCATGACCCATCTACCATCACTGAGGTCTTCACTGAGGGCAGAGTGCAAACAAGTTCATGCTGCCACTCCACAACCAGTGACATACATGTTAACATTTGCTCATCTGTTTTACTTGGTTTTAGTAAACAGTGGCAACCTTAGAACTTAGACAGAGCCAGGATTAATAGTCTAGTTATGTAAACTCTACTGTACTTGATCAGATAGTTGATGAGTGAGAAGCTTTATTTTTACCTTGTGACAGAACTTATATTTTGTGATTTTACATCCAAGATGGAGCTAGAGTGAGATGTATACAGGCATATAATTTGTACATGCTTAGATATACTTTAAGAATAGAAATATTGTATGTGTACTTAACTTTAAATATCTTTGGTTTTATTTAATAGGCTATAAATGTAATGTATGTAATGTAATGTAAAGTATAACGCTCAGCATCATAATCATTTGTTTGTAAGCTGGTACTGAATTCAGTTCCTGTAGCCTGCCTGCCTACCTACCTACCCTTCTCCCCAACAGTCCATCTATCCGTCTCTCTGGTATTTTGAGACAGGGTTTCTCTTTGTGACCCTGGCTGCTCTGGAACTTGCTCTGCCCTGCTTGCTTTTTTCTTTTAATAAGAAATGCTATTATCTTATGCCAAATCAAGTCTGGAACACAGTTACTAGCTATAGTTTAGTTTCAGATTCTTGATGCCAGAGCTAAAGCATCTCAAGTACCTAAGATCTTGCAATGTTGGAACCGATTTTGGAATCTTGTTTTGAGCAGTCATACAGTTTAGATTGCTCACAGTCACAGGGCCCATGGCGTGCTGTGAAGACAGTGCTTGTCATATTACAGTTTCACATCAACGGCATCAGATGGTTTTCATTCTTCTGTAATATGTTTTAGGTAACCATTTTAAGGTTTTTAGTATGTAAACAGACATTGCGACTTTTATACAAATGTACTTTATAAACTTAAATATATATTACAAACTGAAATGTTACCCCTACTCCTCCTTTCCCCCCACGTTACTCACTCAGTTGAAGCTAAAATAATTTTAGACTTAAGAAAACTCATTAAATATAGTCAGAACCTGGATCAAAAAGCTCTGACCCTTTAAAAAGAGTAAGAAAATTGCTAAGGAGGGAAGGGTGGAGCAGAGACTGAAAGAAAGGCCATCCAGAGACTGCCCCACCTAGGGATCCAGCCCATCTGCAGACACCAAACCCAGATGCTATTGCTGATGCCAAGAAGCACTTGCTGACAGGCGCCTGGTATAGGGGTCCGTCCCCCGCACCCCAGGCTCTCCCAAAGCCTAATCAGTACAGATGTGGATGCACACAGCCAAACATTGGTTTGAGTGTGGGGACCCCAATGGAGAAGTTAGGGCAAAGACTGAAGGAACTGAAGCGATTTGCAACCCCATAGGAAGAACAACAATAACAACCAACCAGACTCCCCAAAGCTCCCAGGAACTAAACCACCAACCAGACTTTTGGTTTTTTTTTTTTGTTTTTTTTTTTATTAGTATTTTATTTAATTTGTGAACTGATTGTTTAATTATGAACATAAAGAGTCAGTTTTTCTCTTATCTTTCTTGTCCTTCCCAATATGCATAGTGCATAAAACATTAAATTGTCTTTAGTCCCTAGTTTCACCGTTAAGGATATCTTGACTATAAATAGCTTGATTTGACAGTGTAATTCTGTAAAAGTACTTTTCTTTAAGGCAGAGAGGTGCATGAACTGTGTATATTCTAGGGTATCTACATTGAGATTCAATTAGGCTTGTGTTATTCCTCTTTACTCAAGAGACAGAAAAACCAGCACAACATTCTTGAAAGATGCACATTGTCTTTCAACACTTTTTACTCCATTAGTAATTATTTTCTTTTTAACAATCACTCTCCCCCCCCTCTCTCTGTGTGTGTGTGTGTGTGTGTGTCTTACCTGTTTGTATGTTTGTGGAGGTCAGGAATGGCATCTGATCTCCTAGACCTGAAGTTACAGACAGCTGTGAGCTGATTATATGGCTGCTGGGAATCAAACCCCTGGTCCTCTGGAAGAGTAGCAAGTTCTGTTAATTGTTGAGCCATCTCTAGTATTGATTTTCTTAAAATGAGGTCACTTTTTATGGTTTGATGCTTGATGCACTTACTGATGATGCTACTGACACTTGTGAGTTGGCCCGGTTTTGAGAGATTCTGACATCTCTTATCACTTCCCTGCTTAGAAATAAACATACTAGCAGTTACTATGCAAATGTACTTTGAATTTTTTTTACACAACTAAAGTTCATAGAAGGGCTTGGTTGTGTGGTAAAGATTAATCTCTAATTCACACCCTGTAGTCATCTCCTGTGACTGGACTTAACTAGTTATCCAAAGTCCATGTGACAGTGTTAGTGAGCTCTTCTATTTTTTTTTTTTTAAAGGATGGCTTCTTCCTAGAGTTCAGGGCCTAACCCAGAACACCAATATGTCTTATTTCTATTACTCATCAACCTATTCTCAACTCCTGGAAAACTCTAGACACAAGTTCCTGATTCCATAGAAAGTATTCAGTCCACACTAGCTGAACATCCATTTTATTCCAGACATGTATAAATACTTGCTGTTCAAAATTTATTCTATTGAATTCCCAAGTTTACCCATAGAGTGATCTCAGGTCTTGCATTGGATCACAAAACATGACTGGGCTGTGCAACGCTTACATGACAGCTTGAAGGAGGCAGTTGTGACTTGGATAAGTACCTTTGATACAACTTTCATTCTAGTTTTAATCGTAATTTGGATATACCATTCCTTGCCTTGGTATCCCGGCTCTCTTTACTTTTCAATTTTACATTTCTTTTCCCATTATTTTCCTCTTCTCTCTCTGGCTCTTGTTACTGGTTTTCCTACTCATAGTCACTTGCCCCAGTAGCTACCAAATTTAATTTTGAGGATGGAAAAGTAATGATGGACATGGTCTGTTGTATGAATTAAAAACTTCAATTTAGAGAAAGCTCAACTTTGAAACCTGACTTTCAATTACTAGTTAAATGATTTTAAATAAAAATATTTAAGTTTTATATCTCAGTTTCCTAACTTTAAAATTGTAAGAATAGTCCTTAAATGAAAAGATATGTACCTAACCACACTATAAGAATTAATCTTTCATCTCCAAAATAGACTTATTAGGAAGATATATAGGAAGAAATAAGGCCCTACTATCTTAAATTCTAAATTCTCTGTTGTTACAACTACCACTATTTAAGTTTTTGATTCCCATTAACACCTGGTTGTGAAGTGTAAATTCTTTTTTAGGAAAGGTTTGAGTAATGGCAAAATAGGGGTAGAATAGTAGTAGCTGAAAAATTGGCTTACAAAAAAAAAAAATTAGATGTAGGGGCTTGGAGAGAAGGAACAGACTTTTGATTTCTAGCACCTAAATGGACACTTTACTATTTTAATACCAGTTCCTGAGTATCAGAAGCCATCTGGCTTCCACAGACACTATACATACATGTAGTGTACAGACATACATGAACTCAAAACACTCATACAATTAAACTATTTGAATTAATAATAAACTACTACTGTGTGGATCCATCTCTTGTGCAATGTTTGGTGTGATCGCTTTCCCAGATACTTTGTTGTATGTGTATCTTTTTAGAAGTTCAGTCTTCAACATGGAGAAATCAGAAAAGGAGCTGCGAGTTCACTTTACTCTCTGAGAACTCAGTTTCTTCTGAGCAATGACATCTTAAGACCACCTCCTACTTACATATAGACTACATGACCATAGAAATTAACATAATACTTGTAGGTATAGATCTCTCAGATTATGTTGTAGCCCCCCCCCCCTTTGTTGTTAAGCCTAGCCTTTACGGTTGAGCTGTCTTATCAGCCAGGAATTCAGTAAAAGATAAGATTATTGTTATTTGATATTAGGAAATAGTTGATACTTCTTTGAAAGGCCATACCTCTGTACTCTGCTTCAGCTATTTTTTGCTAACCTGGATTCTGATGTCTGTATTTTCATAATGCAATTTGGTTACAGCCTAGATCAGTGAGTGCACTGGGTGTACTGTTACCTGTTTGTTAAATAAATGTTTGAAAAATTTGCTCTTAATCTGGCCTGTGATCCATTAAAGGAATTTAGCATTGCTGTCGTGAACATTTACTCTTGACAAACATCATAAATCCAAAATAAAGAGAGTGAGCTTTGCTGAGAAGAGCCTTTATGCTAAGGAAGAGACTAAGTTAGTTTGTCAAACATATATTCATTTTTGATGCTTGGGTGAAGGTGTTAAGAGTGTAGCTTGGTCAGTCTTTGTGTGGTAAGTGTGTTACTGAGATAGTTGTGGCTAGAGCTAGTGTGGTACAGGTTGAAGTGGTGGGGTATTAATATGTATTCTGAAAAACGAGTGCATAATATTTGGGGACATGAAATATGAGAATGAGTTTGCCTGCTTTGATCGCAGAAGGAGCAGAAGTTATGAGCAAAGACTGGAGTTTGATTTCAAATGTGTGAAATTGACATGCAGAGAAGTTGGATATGACTGGAGCTGTGAGGGTAGTGGGCTTGATTAGAATATTTTTTACCAGGTTTTTTGCTGGGCTGTTGTGTTTTATTTTATATTTTAAACTTTAACATTTACTGTCCATTTTGATAAATTTAATGTTTATGATCTCAAAAAGTTGTATTCTGCATTTCAACTCATTAAAACTGGTCTCCAAGGTATCCATAGTAGAATGTACACTTCAGGAAAAGTGTAGTAAAGGCACTTCTTCCAATAATACAACTTCATGTAGATTTTCCGATTCTTTCAACTAGCTGAGGTTAAATTAGGGGGTTTCACTGTATTGCAGTGATATTTTTAGTTCCAATTACTTGGATTTTTGAGGATAGCCTTAGTTGGCTCTTGTCATAAAAAGAGAACTAAGATTTTTGCTGACATATCATTCACTTTTTTAATTTAATCTTGGTGTTTGTTGTAAAATACCTTTATGAATGTTGTATATAATAGGTTTTAAAAGTACCTTATGCTTACATATTGCTTTTAGCTTTTTCATGGTATGGAAGCATGCTCCTGTATTTGGGCTGCTGTGACAGCTGTGTGATTTGGCATCGACTCTTGTTTCTCGTGGCATAAGGTGCTCATGTAAAACTTGTGGCATAATTACTGGTCTTAGTCTGTTCCTTCCTTGAAGTTGCATCAATTTTGGAAAACAAATAAAACAGGGTAAATATAAAGAAACAGATATGTAAGTAAAGTAACCCATTATTCCTCACTTATCTTCCAAGTACTTGGAAGGTTGGGTTTAAGTTTTACTCTGATTTTTAATGACTTTGAGTGTTTTGTGATATTTTTAATTTTTTTTTTTTTTTTTTTGGAGCCACTAACCTAAGAGTATACATGTAAAGGAGCCTGGGGAAGAGAAAGATAAGTTTCACAGTTGAAAATTTAGTACTGTTACTCAAACTTTGGGGGAGATTATTGTGAATGACTGTGAGTTCCTTAGTTTAGCTGGTAAATGAACATTTTTTTTTTATTGAGTAGGTAAGTTAATGTTTTATTAGGTAGTAAGATGTTCTCATGACCTTATTTTTATGAATAGTCCTCCCTGTCACTTGATTAAATAAATCCTAAATACAAAGTAAAGACTTCTTAAATTTAATTCTCACAGAAATAAATTTTAGATTTGTAAAACAGTGAAAAAATAACATGGACGTTCATATTAAGTCATATATAATAGACTTAGAATTGTGGAAACCAGAAAATACACCATTGATATAGTGAGGTTAAGTGTTCCACAAGTCCTGCTCAGATTTTAAAACTAGTCCTTTTTACTTCATGTACTTAATTTTCTTTTGTTCTCTCCTTTCCCCTTTGATTTGAATCAGGTTTTCATCCAACCCAGTCTTTCCTTTAACTCACCTTGTAGTCTTCCAGCCCCTCCCTCCTATGCCCTGGGGCGAGAGGAGTGTACCAAGTCCTCCAGCTCAAGCACTTTTCCTCCTCTTGGAGCCTCTAATTCCAAGGGGTTTCCTTCCTTCCTTCCTTCCTTCCTTCCTTCCTTCCTTCCTTCCTTCCTTCTCCCTCCCTCCCTCCCTCCCTCCCTCCCTCCCTCCCTCCCTCCCTCCCTTCCTCCCTCCCTCCCTCCCTCCCTCTCCAATGTCTTGGGTACTTTTGAAAAGTTTTTCTTCTAAGTATTGAGTTAGTATGATTTTGTTTCTTAAGAATTATTTATTTATTTGATGTGTATGAGTACACTGTAACTGTCTTTACACACAGGAGAAGAATGCATTAGATCCCATTACAGATGGTTGTGAGCCACCATGTGGTTGGTGGGAATTGAACTCAGGACCTCTGGAAGAGCAGTCAGTGTTCTTAACCACTGAACCATCTCTCCAGTTTCTGATTTTTTTTTTTTAATTAAATGATTAGATTGAGGTTATATATTTTGGCAAGAAAAACACACAAGTACTTTGGTGAATCAAACTAGGAAGGGTGAGTTTGTGTGTTAATTTTAATTGCTTGGCTGTGGTGAGTTTTAGTTGACATAATTCTTCACTGTAAAGTTTCTTTTCCTTTTATAATTGATAGTATCCCATATTCCATGTTGTTCACTGATTTTAGCATGCACTGAATAAACCTCTTGTATGTCATTTTTTGCTATAAATGGTTTCCTATTAGTGGATTTAAAAAAACAATATCTTAATTTGACAGTTATTAATTGGAATCTGTAAATCTCTTTTCCTCTGTTGTATTAGTTCTAGTTGTGGTTCCATGGTACAGTCCACTACTGCCATTATTCTGGTCAACAGTAAACTACTTTTTGAGATGTCAGAAGGTAAAGGCACTTTGCTAACCAAGTCTTAAGCTTCCTTGAAACTCTTGGCGGAAGGAGAGAACAGATTCCTGAAATTTGTACTCTGACTTACAGAGGCATGCAGCATGAACATCTATGTGTAACAGTGAACAAGTTTTTTTTTTTTTAAACCCAAGAGAACCAATTTTGAAAAAATATAGATGCTGTGAGGGACATATATGCCTTTAATCCCAACACTGAAGAGGCAGAGGTAGGCGGGTTTCTGAGTTCAAGGGCAGCCAGGACTACATAGAGAAACCCTGTCTTAAAACAGCAACCTCTTCCCCTACCCCCCGCCCCCCCCCCCCCACACACACACAAAGAAAGGAAGAAATGAACTTGATTAAAAATTCAGTGGTTTATAATAGTACATTTTAAAGACCTTTTACCTTTTATGTCTTGAGTACCCATTTTCCATTGTGTGTAAGTAAGAAGGAAAGTGTTAATGAAATTACAGTGTTCTATTATGTTTAAACCTGGTTCTCATGTTAATCTTCTAATAATCACTGACCAAACCTATGAGTTCTTTACCTTAGGTTTCATAGAATTGGAATTGCATAAAGATTTTTTCTTTGAGTATTTTGAGGAACTCATTGAGCTACAGGTTATTTTTATGAAATGTTAATTGACATCATATAAAATTAACCATATATTTTTTTGTTGTTGTTAAATTGAAACAAAATTAAGCTTTAAGTGGAGAAAACTGCCTATCTCAATTTAAAAGCCTGGTTTTTTATTCTTTTTAAGATGATTTTTCATTTCTGTACAGTTCTTTCTAATGACTTATTTTACCTGTGTACAGAAACAGCATTTGTTCACTGAATTATTTTAATTATTTGATGTATATGGGTGTTTTACCTGTATATATGCTCCCATGTGTATGCCTGGTGTCTTTGAGAAAGTCGGAAGAATGTCAAATATCCTGGAACCGAGTTTGCAGATGGTAGTGAAATGCCATGTGGGTGCTGGGAATTGAACCCAAGTGCTCTTAACTATTGAGCCATCTGTCAATCCCTTGATTAGTTGTTTATAAAATTAGTCTCTGCCATGGCTATCCATTTTAATTCATTCATATTTTGAACACAACTCATTTTACCTACTCGTTCTTCCTTTTTCCCCCTGACGATCCTCTTTATCCCCACTAGTAGACACTTGTAACCTACATGTCGTATGATATGTCCTATTGATCTATATGCTTATGTCCAGCATGAGAAAACTGTGCTTTCAGTTTGAAATTTATTTCTTTATAGCTAAATAAAAGTGTGTGTGTGTGTGTGTGTGTAATACATTTTCTTTATACATTCATCTGTTGATGAACACCTGGACTTATTTCATGTCTTGGCTGTTGTCATTAATGCTACAGTAAAAATGGGTGTGCAGATCTCTGTAGTACTTATTGATTCTTAAAACAGTTTATTTTTTTTCCAGAGTGAATTCTTTTTTTGTTTTAATTTATTTACTCGATATCAGTTTAATTTTAATTATGTGTAGGTGTGTATATCTGCATTTGAGTGCAGTTGTCTGTAGAACCCCAGAGACACCAGATCCCCTGGAGCTAGAGTTGCTGTAGAAGTGAGCTGCTTGAAGACCTAGGTGCTTTTAACTTCTGAGCAAAAAGACCCTGACTTTGCTTGGGGGAGGGGTCTGGGGGTTATATATATATATTCAGAAATGGAGTAGCGAGACTATGACACTTCTGTTTTGAGGTTTTTGGAAAGTCTCTAGTGATTTCAGTAGTGCCTGCAGCATTCCCATGAGTGGTGTGTGAGGGTTTGTCCTTTCCCTCAGTGTCCCTGCCAGCACTTGTTTTTTTGGTGATAGCCATTTGATTGGAAGGAGATGGAATCACAGTGTAGCTTTGAGTTTCCTCAGGGTAAAGGATGTTGAACAGTTTTTCATATATTTATTGGCCGTTTTATTCTTGATTCCATCTGCTCATTCTTTGAATGATTTGTTCTTTTGATGTTTAATTTTTTTATTTGTAGGTTTTAGTTATTAATCTTCTGTCAGATGTGTAGTTGACAAAGCTTTTCTTTCATTTTTGTAGGCTGTTGCTGTTAATTTTTTTTCTTTGCTGCCCAGATGCTTTTTAAAGTTCTGTAATCCCACTTGTTAATTCTCATTATTTCCTGGGCCATTGAGTCCTTTTCACAACGTCCTTGTCTATTCTTGTACCTTGAAGTGTTTTTCTGTAGCATTTGAGAGTTTTTGGTCTTAAATTAGGGACTGTCTTTGATCCACCTTACAGGATGAAAGATAGAATCTAATTTCATTATTCTGCATGTGGCTATCCAGTTTTTCCATACCTTTTGTTCAGAATGCCTTCTCTGCTGTGTGCTTTTGGTACTTTTGTTTAAAATCATTGGCTCTAGCATGTTGGTTTATTTCTGTATCCTGTGTAGTCCATTGCTCCTACTGTCTGGTTTTGTGCCACTACCATGTAGTTTTTGTTGGTGTGAAAACTGGGTGCGGATACTTCCAGCATTATTATATTTGCTTGGTGATTACTTTATTTTATCTGAGGGGTGTATGTGTGTGTCTGTGTGTGTGTGTGTGTTTTACATTAATTTTAGGATTGTTTTCTAGTTCCGTGAAGAATGCCATTGGAATTTTGAATAGGAGTGGCTTGGCTTTGTAAATTTTATTAAGAGAGCACTTTTACAATATTCTAATTCTAATGTCTCATGAGCAGTACTATCTGTTCATTGTACATTTTCATTTTTCAGGTTTTCAACTGAATTCTGTATTTAATGTAGCTTTTCTTTGGAAAGAAGTTTTAGTTTTAATTTTAAGGTGTAGAGTATGATTTAACTCCCCAAATAAGGCCCACTGGAATTATCAATGGCTTTTTTCTTTTCCTTATTAGTTTAAAAGCAAATGTCTTTAATTTAAACCAAATGTAATTTACTTAGAGCAAATAAAGCATCTAAGTAGTGGTATATTCTGTAGTATCTTGTTAAATTCATTTGCTCCAGTTTGTAGATGTAGCTTCTTAACATAAGCACAGTGAAGTGATGTGTTCTATGAACTTTTTCTACTCAAAAATAACCGAACTTCCTTTGTATATGGTAAATTATGAATTGGGTTTTTTGTTGATTGTTTTTTCTTTACAGGGCAGCATAGGAAAGAGCCCTGTTAATCCTAAGTGCATCTGGCTACATAACAGCTACTTTAGGGAGGGTTGTTGTTTTTCTGATACAAATAGATTTCTAATACTGTTGTTCTAAGATTTATTAAGCATCATGTTAAGAAAAACTCACTTGTTTAAGATTTTCAATATGAATCCCTTACTTTGCTGTTTGTGTGCTATGTTCTAGTAACACCCATCAAAAGGTTAACTGCAGATAGCAAATAACAGAGTCTATTCAAACTTGTGGTTGATTGGTCTTTGTTTTGTTTTGTTTTTCTCAAGACAGGGTTTCTGTGTGTAGCCCTGGCTGTCCTGGAATTCACTCTGTAGACCAGGCTGGCCTTGAACTGCCTCTGCCTCCCAAGTGCTGGGATTAAAGATGTGCAACACATCTGCCCATTGCTTTGTTTTTTAATGATTTATTTATTTTATGTATGAGTACACAGTTGCTGTCTTCAGACACACCAGAAGAGAGCATCGGATCCCATTACAGATGGTTGTGAACCACCATGTGGTTGCTGGGAATTGAACTCATGACCTCTGGAAGAGCAGTTGGTGCTCTTAACCACTGAGATATCTCAAGTTGGTGCTCTTAACCACTGAGATATCTCTCCAGCCCTTAAACTTGTGTTGAAAGCTGAAAACTTATATTAACATTTTAAAATGTGTGTATAATTAAAGCATGTATGTATAAAATATTGGCTATTAATTTACTCAATGAAAACTGTTAATTTAAAAACTGAGATGTCATGATCAAGTAAATTATAATCTTTTCATACCTTTCTATATTTCTGTATATCTAGATATGTTAAGGTATTTCTTGATCTATTTGTGATGCATAAAGAAAAGGTATATTGCTGCCCAGATAAAATGTCTGTGATGTTAGTATGTCCAGTTGAGCTATTAGAATCAATTACCACAGCAGAGTATAAAAGACATGCTTTATTTGAAAAAAAAAAACAAATATTTTATAAACTTTAAAAAATGGCATTAAGTCCTGAAACTTTAATGCATTTTGTTTTTCTGTATTGTGTGCCATTAATTGCTTTAATTATTAGTAGCTAGTACATATTTTCTCATAATTTTCTAAATTTCAATTTGTTGAAAAGTCTCAATCAGAAAGTTAGAGCTTTTTGAGTTTTCTACTATTGTATCATTGAATCTATACATTTATGACTACTTGAGTTTTTAATTTAAAGTTTTTCAGCTCTATTTTTCTATCCTCTGATATTTCCTTATGTTGTCCTTGATACTGGTACTCTAATACATTGCAAAGTAGCAATTCATGTAGCTATTATGGTCACATACCAATACAGTAAAAGTGATAGGAAAGAAAATTCCAGAGGCAAATAGTGAACTGAAATATGAGATGTGATGGGAATAATAAACCTAATTAGGTACTCTTAAGGGGAAGAGACAAAGATTAGTGGAGATGATTCAGTAACAGCAAGAGAGAAGCAATCTAGCTTCCTTGGTAATGTTCTGTTAGGAACAGAATAAACTGACAGTTGAGCTTAGTTAGAAAAAAAAGAAAAAAAATCAAGATTATTAAAGTAGAGAAGTGGAAGATGATTGCAGATGGTACAATGAGTTCAGTTTTTTATCCTAAACACAAATAGTTTTGTTTATACAGAAATTTGAAGGAAAAAAGTATGGTCACTGACTGTCTCCTTGAGAAAACGTGTAAAATAGGAGAAAGCCTAAATGCTATAAAGATGAAGGTTTGATTTCTTTGTTTAATGGCCCAAGCTATAGATTCCCTATAATGTGAACCTAGAGGAAGGTGGAGTTGTAGGTGATAGAGTATATCTGTAATCCAAGCACTCAGGCTGAAGAAGGATCATTGTGAGTTGGATGCCAGCCTGGACTATTAATGAATGAGACAATGTTAAAAAAATAAAAAAAAATAAAAAGCACCCCTACCAGACCCAGATAGTGTGTATCTCGTGTTGAGATTTTATCGGGTAGTTAGTTCGTAAGGCGTGCAGATATTCTGATATCCAAGCTAGCAAAACGTGTGATTTTTGAATGAGAAATTAGTTGGTAGTAAAGAGTGTCAGCAGATTAACATCATTTTTAAAGGGATATGTTAGTAGAAAATTACAAGAAAAAATGCAAATTGTTTGCTGCTGTGTTAATGAACAGTTGTGGAGAGAGGAAGGGTAGAGATTTGCCACAGCTCCATTAGCTGCATGAGCACTGCCTGTGAAGCTGGCTAAGGAATAGTGCTCTCTGTCCACTGAGGGAAGTAGACAGCATTACTTGTCATTCTTCATTCTTTGTTTCAGGATGTTGTGTGTGTGGTTTATATTTTTAGAGAAACTTTAATTGGATTGTGTCTAAAGAAGTAGAAGGGCATAAAAACACATTGGTTGTTTTACAGGGTACTTGGATATAACAGAACTTTTCTGAGTACTTAGGAAGCTGCTAAGTGTCAGAGTGGCTGATGTTTTACGAGTGGGAGTTTTATCTCAGAAGAACAAATTCAATGCTTACAACTTCAGAGTTGTTTTTTAAAAGACTGCCTTTCTTAGTCACTGAAATATTTAGTTGGAAGATAAATATACAATTTAGGAGTTACTGTAGGGGAAGTTTTAAATACTAATGTTTCTGAACCTTGATCCTTCTGAACCACTCACTACTTTAGCTTGAAAGTATGTGGATAAATGTGGAGTGTTTCAGCATTATTATGTAATATTTGATGAGAGAGAGAGAATGATCAAAATGAGTTGAATGAAATTCTCAGTTAATACAGTATTATTTTAAAATAAAAATTTTTCAAATGTTGAACTATTATTCCTTCAAGAGCAAACTGCCCTACCCTAGAGATTGAATCCGGGGACTTGCATATGCTGCGAGCACCCTGCTGCTCTACCACATCTCTAGCCCTCCACTGTGTTGTGGTGCTGCTGTCCTTTCTTGATTATTCTGCATCTACAGCTTTTGCATCTGTAGCAGCAAACACCATTCCTCCACCTTCCATCTCCCACTTCAGTGATGAGAATTGAACTAAAGGCCTCCATTACTGACCTACATCCCCCCAGCCCTCCACTGGTTGTGGTGCCTTTTTCCCCCTCTCTCTTTCTTAGCTTGTCAGCCCTACTTAGAGCCTTTCCACCTATATTATATGCAAATTATAGATATAGTTTAAGATTTATTTTTAATTATGTGACTGAATCTGTTAGTATGTGCACCTGAATACAGGTGTGCATGGATGCCAGAGGTATTTGATTGCCCTGGAGCTGTACTTAGGGTTGTTAGATGCCTGTTGTCTGCTGAGACCCATCTCAGTCATGTAAGCAGAGTACATACTGTTAACCGCTTAGTTCCTGCCTCGTGCCCCGCGAGTGAAGATGTGTATGTGTCTTTTGTCTACATTTGTGTTTGTATGCTTGGTGCCTGAGGAGCTCAGGCATGGAGATTACATTCCCTGGAACTGGGATTGTGAGCCCCAGTGTGGGTACTGGGAAATTGAACCTGAGTCCTTTCCAAGAGCTCTTAAACATGTCTTCAGTTGAGTTTTCCTAATGCTGTGACCCTTTAATACAGTTCCTCATGATATGGTGAGCCCCAACCATTGAATTATTTCGTTGCTACTTCATAACTACAATTTTGCAACTGTTACGAATTGTAGTTCAATATCTCATACAGTAGCAGGATATCTGATATGTGACTCCCCCCCCCCCCCCCAAAGGGCCTTGCTCCACAATTGACCATTGCTTGTGTGTTGTCTTCAGAAAGCTGTCATTAGTGAATTTTCATTGTGGTGGTTTGCTCATGGAACGGTGCTTTCCTCAGGGTCAGGCGGTTCTGTCAGTCGGGTCTACTGTTTTTGGGTTTTTTTTCCATAGATTTAACTGCTAAATGTGTACATTACACTCAGACTTTGGCTAAACTTGCTATGTATTTAGTCTGTGAGCATCTTGAGTTCATTAAAGGCATCTAAATCATTCAGTAAAGCGGTGTCCAGTTTAAATCTTACTGAGGCATATTATTTATGAAGAAAAAAGAGCTTTTGGTACTTTTTCTTATGTGTTTTATGGCAATTACATAACTAAAACTGTCATTTAAACTGGCCTGTTTTAAGCTTGAAAATGTTAGGTAAACTAAATCTATATGATTATAGTTAAGAGTCTGATCTGAAGTTAGTTTTAATAATATGTGTAATTTGGCTAGTATAAATTTGATGTGTGTTGAAAATGAAGGTTATCATCTTGTTAGCAGGCTTAATCCTGAGAATGGCAGGATAGGCCAACAGCTCCTCACTAGAGTATTAACATTTTATCAGGGAGGCACCCTTCCCCCTTTTCTTGGATTAGCAAGAATATTTTTTGTCTAACACATTTAAAATTTTTACTTTTAACAGAAATTAGCAGAGTACGGAAAGACATGTAC
Organism: Apodemus sylvaticus; assembly: GCF_947179515.1. Taxonomy (NCBI): domain Eukaryota; kingdom Metazoa; phylum Chordata; class Mammalia; order Rodentia; family Muridae; genus Apodemus; species Apodemus sylvaticus. The sequence goes on from NC_067494.1 coordinate 43,878,789, forward strand.
AATGACACATTAAATGGCAGTACAGAGAAGAGAAGTGCAGAATTGCCCGACGCTGTGGGACCCGCTGTTCAGTTACAAGAGAAGCTTTATGTGCCTGTAAAAGAATACCCCGATGTAAGTATATCTTGTGTTTTGTTCATGGTATTCTGCTTCACCTAATATGTGGAGAGGTACTTTTGAATAAATGTGTAAGTATTATCAGCTGCTTTAAAAGAATTGTGTATGCAATTAGAAATGGGGCTAATTTTATGTGACTAATTAAATGTTTTCTCTTTAAAGTATATTTCCATTTGAATTTTCCTGTCACTTTTGGAAATAGTCATGCTGAAAACTTTGGAAATTTCAAAAAGAGGTCAAAAATTGTGGGAAGACAAAATCCTGAATCTTAAAGATGAAGTGCAACTCTGATAGTCTTCAATCTGACCATTGCTTGAACCATGTCATTCTTCCTGTGTGAGAGTGTGCTGGTCATTATGGTTGCTTCCAGCTCTAAAGTTTCTGAGGACTCTTTCTAGTATGATTCCTCCTTGCCCAACAAGTGTTAGTCTGTTGCTCAACCAGGCTGTAGTATCTGGTTGGAAATAGTCCCCTCCTGTACTTGCTGATTTTGAAGTACCTCCAGGCTCTACTTTTTGTTACAAAACTCTATATGATAAAATTGATCCTATTTCTCTGCTCTCATCTCAAATGATTTTTTTCATTTCTCTTCAGTGTAATCATATTGGCCTTCCTTTGGCTTTGAGAATAAGTCATATCTAGTCCCCACACCATCACTGTGACTGGCTGCTCATTTTCCTTAAGTGTGGTTGAGTTTAAACATCACTTTACAGAGGTTTTCCCTGACCAGTTATCCTAAAAACCATCTGGTTCTGTCTATCTCCACCCCTCCCCCAGTTTCTCCCCCTTCCCTCCCACTTCACATCTATAGTAATGTTATCAGTTTTTATTTTTCTTTCTCCTTAGTACAGTAGTTCTCAATCTGTGGGTCATAACCCCTTTGTGGGGTAATGTGGGGATTCTGAATGACCCTCTCACAGGGGTTGCATATCAGATATCCTGAATATCAGACATTTACATTACAGTTTATAACAGTGGTAACATCACTGCTGTGAAGTAACAACAGAGGTAATTTCATGGATGGGGATCATCCCAGCATGAGGAGCTATGTTAACGGGTTGTGGCATTAGGGAGGTTGAGAACCACTGTCCTAGCATAATATATTATACAGGAAACAAGAACCTTTGTTAATTCGCTGCCATTATTTTGTTAGTCACCATGTAATACTGGCACATGATAGTCATCTACTTCTTACTCAGTACATAAAAGAAAAATAATGGCTGTTATAACTGAGAACACTTATTGGACACAAATGAAATAAAGTGACTCTTAATATTAAAATGTTCTTTAGGTTCACTAGTTGTTATTCGGATATTAGTTTGTAGATTGAGTATAAATGTCTTAAATTGAGTTAGTGAGGGATAGATTTTTGGTGTTTTATAACTTAGGAATTTTTTCTTAGTACAGCTTTCTTTAGTTTATACATTTACTCTGTTTTTATAAGTAGTTTTAGTTGCAGATATACAAACAATTTAGAATAATTTTGCCATAAGGATTTATTGAATGATTATAGGGCATTGCAGGAAATTTTATAAGATGGGAACCTATGACCTTGGCAGAGAACATTAGTGGCAGGATTTTGTGGATCCCATCTGGAGAGCCTAGCTTTCACATTCTTGAAGCCATCCAAAGGTAACCTTTGGCCTCTCCATGAATGTGCGTGTGTACCAAGAAGAGTTAACCCTTTTCTATTTTATTTTGCAGATATAGAACATCTTTTATGTTTTTCAAAGCTAATTGACATTTTAATTGTATCATCATCAGTGACTCGAATGCTTGAATGAATAAATATATAATACAAAGTGGTAGAAGTGCTTAGGGCCATTTTGTAAATTGTTGGAAAAAGCCAGAATTCATTCATCAATTAAAAATGTTATAAAAATTTTATTTTTAAGTGTAAAGATGTCTGTAGAGGGAACTATACTTAAGACCTTTGCATGTTTATTTTGAAGTCAAGATTTTTGTTACTTTTTGTTTTGTATTATGTTCTGAACACAATGTCCTGGATATTAATTTCTTATCTGTGGTTTGCTTTTTTATTTTGCTTAATGATTCCTTTCTTGTGCATAATTGTTTGTTTGTTTGTTTGTTTTGTTTTGTTTTGTTGTTGTTGAGACAGGGTTTCTCCGTGCAGTCCTGGCTGTCCTGGAACTCACTCCTGTAGACCAGGCTGGCCTCGAACTCAGAAATCCACCTGCCTCTGCCTCCCAAGTGCTAGGATTAAAGGCATTTAAAGGAATTTTCTTTGATCTGTTGTGTGTAGATGCTTGACATTCTTTTTCTGGTTAGATATTTTGACCATTTCTACTTGTGCTATTTCTGAGCTTTATTAGTCTTCATGATTTAAAAAAGAGCCAAATTTTGTATTATTTTAATTAGTGTCTTTAGAATATAAATGATTAAGTATAATGCTTTCTGCTTTGTTCTTTCATAAGATTGTTATACTGGCAAGTTTTAAAGTATTTTTTCTGTTTCTGTGAAAAATGTACTTGGGATTTTTGTATAGGGACTTTATTGACTCTGTAGACTACTCTGGTTAGTGGGCACATTTTACCAGTGCTAATTACTGGAACTCATTAGTATGTGATAACATTCTTTTAGATGATATGTAGAATCGCTTTCTTAATTTTTCTCTTTTGTGTGTTTTTAATTTGATATAATGTGTATGAGTGGTTTCCATTTATTTACACACTCACACTCTTTCTTCCCCCCCCCCCCCCCATGCATCTTTGTACCACACCCTGCCTAGTGCCTGGGGAGTTCTAAAAATAGTGTCAGATTTCCTTAGAACTGGTGTTACAGATGGTTATGAGCTACCATGTGGATGCTGGGAACTGAACCCAGGTTCTCTTTATGCTCTTAAGCACTGAGTCATGTTTCCAGCTTTTAATTTTTCTTTTGGCTATTTGTTGTTAATGCATAGACAAGAAAATTTATTATTTTTTTTGTATGCTGTTTTTATATCCTGTAACTTTTGGACTTAAGTTTGATTTTTGTTTTTTTAAATGAAGTCTTTAAGGTTTCCAATAGATAGAACATATCCTTTGCAAAAGAGACGTTGTAATTTATCACCCCCCCCCCCCACACACACACACATATTAGATACATTAGATTGTATTCCCTTGGTCTAATTAGTCAGTCTGGCTAGGACTTCTAATGCTGTGTTGAATAGAAATGGTTGGTGAGAATGGGCATCTTTGAGCTGTTCCTAGTCCTAGAAGAGCAAACTTCAGATTTTCTCCATTAAGAGTGATACTGCTTGGAATTTTTGCATCTTTCTTCATCAAAGATAACTGGCTTGCACCTTTCGCGTTTTATGTGTTTTTATCTAGTTTTGGTGTGGAGTGATGTTCTTAAAGGGAGAACTTGAAAGACTGCTTTTTGTTCAGTTTTGTAGAAGAGTTTGGGGCAGATTAGTTTTAATACTTTAAATGTTTGGAATTTTGTCATTAGGCTTTCCTTTATTGGAAAGTTTTGAATTGCTTTGTAATCTTGCTCTTTGTCTAAATTATTCATAGTAGTGTTTAATTTCTCCTAATTGTTTGCTCCACTTGTCTCCTTTGGAGGTTTGTTAGAGTTCTTTGGTTTAAAGATTTGTCAAATTTATTTAAGCCTTTGAATCCCCAAATCCTTTTGGACTGTATTTTATTTATTTCTATGTTCTTTGCTTTTTTATGTTTAGACCTGTGACATACACTGTTTCCAAGTGGTCTCCTGTTTATTTTATAAATCTCACAAATTTCTTTGCTAGGAGCATAAAATCAATTTTTTGTTGGTAATATTTATCAATTTTTCCTTTCTTAGATTTCAGCTGTTTGGAGTATTTTTGAATGCTTATGTAAGTTTGACTGTGTTAGGTTTATCTAATCTGAAGTGCTGTAAAATTCAAAAGATTTCAACCCCCACCCCCCCAGGGGTGAGGGGAGTGATTTATTGATATTTGAAACTTTTTGGATTTTGTGTTTTCAAGTTAGGGACACTCTCCTTGTTTACTGTTTTCATTGTCTGAAAATGTTTGGTGTGTGTGTGTGTGTGTGTATTTATAGCTTGCATTTATTGTGTAAAGCATGGTAGGTTTAACAAACCTAGACAATTGCTTCTGACTTTAGAAACATAAGGGCTGTGAGAGGAAGAAGCAAAATTGTTACTAGGAGGGAACAAAAACCAACCTGTCTTTAGGGAAAGAAACTACTCGTTGTTTATTGCTGTGTGATGAATGGAGAGAGGAGTCTTGAGTTTTGGGTAGGAATAAAGGAGCAAGGCAAGTAAGGCAGGAAGAAAATGTAGAAGTGCCCAATACTTTGAACAGAATAAGAAGTTACTTAGAGGTTTGTATAAAGGAGCAACAGCAAAAATAAGGCTTCAGAGGCTCATCAAAAGGCTCTGTGTCTAATGGTTTAACACACCCTGTAATAGACACTCTCATCTGCTTGTGGCAGAAAACCTTATAGACTCAATTTCCTTTTCTAACCTATATATTTTGCTTCTAAAAAAGACCATCACCAGTCTTGCCTAAGTCTGTTTTGAATGGTTTCAGCATCTTACTGAGTGAAGATTTGCCTTAACTTAGGATACTTTAATTCATACGCCAATTTAAAGTCTTGTTCTTAAGCCAGGTGTGGTGATGCACATTCTTAGTCCAAGCAGCTGATTGGCAGAGTATGTGAACCTTTGATTTTGAGGCTACCCTAGTCTTCTGGGTGCTTTCCAGGACAGCTGGGCTATGAGACACCCTGTCTTTTTTATTTTTAAAGTCTTTTAACTGCTTAACAATTTTCCTTTGTTCAGAGTAGGAGTTTTAATGTTGAATAGTTTGGTAAGAAGCCTTTTATTACATAGCACTTGGAGTCATAGGACATAAACACAGATGTTTAGGAATGACCAATATATGAGTGGTTTATTAAATGTTTTTTATGTTGTGTAAAGTTTCTCTAGGAGACCTTGACTACTTATCCAGAATTAATATGAATCTTTAAATGAGATAAGACACACTCACTGCCCTGAACTCTTCCCAAGACATCTTAATATATTTATTTAGATATTTTTGGGTAAAAAAAAAAAAATTCAACCCTGGTAAGTAGTTACCCAAAATAAGCTCCATTGTTACCTAGATTAGAGGTGACCGTGTTTTGTTTTCTGCAACAAGTACATGTTGCGGGAAATATTAAAAAAGCAGATGTAGTGACTGATCGCAATTCTCTTGCTACTGATTCCACTCACATTCCTAGACGTCCACTCACTGTGGTCAGCGGTCCCAACTCCCCTTATCCCAGTAAAATCAAAACTCTAGAAGCTTGTAATTAATCAGTCAGATTTACATATCAAATTCTCAATTCACAAGATGCCCACACAATAATTTCAGAGCCACTTGATAATGATACAAGCTGCCCACCTAGATGAGACAAGTTATCCCAATTATTCTATCCCTATATGATATTATAGCTACCTGTGGGTATTTAAAGCCATGCAAAATCTGTCTTCCTCTCCTTCCTCTCTTTCCTCCTGTCCCTGTTTCTGAAACTCTTAGCTCTACCTCCCCTTTCCTTGTCCAATCACAGGTTTCTTCTATTAATATTTAAATTATTTGGACAGGGAAAATTCTGCTACACACACACACACACACACATGCATTCATTTCATTGGTTGTGTATAATTTCTACTCTGTTTATTATGTGGTATAAAATGTAGGCATTTGTAAAACATCTGGTTAAAATTATAGAAATAGTGGACAGAGGGCTAGTAGAGTGCTTGCCTATCTATCATGTGTGAGGAGGCACTTGGTTTCATTTCCATCACTGCTAAGGTAATAACAGCGTTAAAAATAATGAACAAGCTAGGTATATAAACACCATTTTAAGTGTTTGTTCTTCTAAGTATGAGTTTATGGGAGTTGGGGTGTTGAACACATGTGAGTTCAGGTAACCTCGTATTCCAGAAGAGAAGGTCTAAGCATCTGTTGCTGGAATTATAGATAGTTTTGAGTAGGCAGACTTTGGTGCTAAGAACCAGATTCAGGTACTGAAAGAGCTTCATTTGCTCTCAATCACTGAACTGTCTCTGCAACCCCCAGATTTTCTCTTGTACAAAAAAGCAACTCAAAATTTACATGTTATTTTATAACTTTTTGATTCCAAAATTTACAGCAGAGATTACTGTCTAGTGATTCTTAAAAGTGATACTGAGATGATTTTGCAAATTCAGTTTTTAATTAGTCATTTGTTTGAATATATCTCACAGGGAGATTTTGTTTTTAATTGTACTCCTTTAAGGAAGCTCCTGGAGTTTTCACAGTTTATATTTTATTACCGGAAAGAATCTTATCATCTGTATTTAAAATGTTGTGAGCAAAAATTAAATAGCACTAGATATGATTGTTAAACCTTTAGAAACTAACATGCCACTTGGTAGAACTATAATTGGTGAGCTGGAGCAAAGGTCTGGAGTTAAACAGTGAGGTCAATTAGTATCTTTTCCTTTTTCCTTTTTTTTTTTTTCTCTTTTCTTTCCCTTCTGTTGGCTTTTCAAGTTGCACTTAACTGAGGCTGTTTGAAATGATTTTCTTTCAAAGCGTTTTGACATTGTTTTAATTGAATGAAGATGCAGAAATGACATGATAAATCAATACAGAATGAGTTTTAATGCTAGGCATAGCACATTAACCTAGAAATTGTTTGCAATAGACAAAGCAGCTGCTATGATTAAATTTTTTTCATGCCCACTTAAAACATTTTGAGGATGACCTTGACAATCCCAATTGCAAGAGAGTACCTATGGTATGCACTTTAACATATTTGAATTATTTGTTGGTTCATGGGTATAGTAGTAGTTGGTTTTTAGGGTTAAGAAAATTTTATCTGTCATGGACTCTTTGTTTTATCTGTTTTAAAAATAATTTTAATGCAATTAATATTTGTAAGAATTAACTTTTTTCTTTATAGTCTTATGGCTATAGTTATAGCAGAAGATACTTATTATGTCAGGAGAGTAGGATATGCCTTTTTTCAATGGAAAAATGGTGGGGTAGACCAACTGGCTTGATTAATCAGCATGCTATAATGTTTTCATAGGGGCTGGGAAGATGGCTAAGTAGGTAAAATGCGTGCTGTACAAGGATGTTTGAACTCCCAGCACCAAGTACAGTTGTGACAAAACCTCATGTCCTTTGACACTCACAGGACAAGTCTCCTGGTATACATAGTTGAAAATAGCAAAGATACCCTGTCTTAGTTTGGAAGACAACTGATACCCAAAGTTGTCAGAATTCTGGCTTTTATATTTGACACTTTCATTCACACATATGATGTGTCTGTACACAGACTCATTCCCCTACAAATGTACTCAGGTCAAACAGGTTTCTATTCATCATGCATTTCAGACTGTTTTCCTATGTTTGATATATAATTTTTTAAAAACTAACTTATTCTTAAAGAACTTGCAAATTAAAAAAATGCATATCTAATTTAGAATACCCATTCTGAAGCCACGGAGCACGTTGGATTTAACACTTTCACATGATTGGGTTAAAGATCTGGTTAGAGTACAACTGTCACTGAGGAATAGCTGGCAGTACTGCTGCTTTTCAGAAGGGTATATGCAGACTTTTGAGCAAGGAAACTTGGCTTCTTTCTTAAATAACTCACATCTGTTTCATTACTTATTGCTAGCAACTCTTGAGTACATGATTTGTTAATTCAGTTTGAAACTGTAAGGCCATTCCCTGTTCCATTGAAACATACCACAACTAAACAAAGTATGTGATGGAATAAGAAGGTGACTGTCTCTGTCCAGGTTTTTTTAGAGGAACAGATATGGAAATATATAGACTTTAATAAAAATGAGGAACTTGTAGATGAATGATTGATTTTTTTTTGTTACCTTTCTTCTCTCTCCCCCACTTCTCTGTGAAGTTAATTCTGAATCTACACAGAAAAAAGGACAACATTTAAAAAGTTATACAAAGCCACAGGTTTTTAATGCCTACTGAGAGAGAAGAGAATCACTCTTTCCCAGGAGGTTCCTCTTAATTAGCTACCCAGTACCAATACTAAATGCTCAGCCCTGAAAAAGTACACGTGAGCACTAAATGGACCCAGCACAGAGAGCGGGGTGGGGTGGGGGAGAGAAGCCACCATGAATTTGAGAGTGGTGGCACACAGGAGTTGGGGGGATGATATACTTGTGGATTTAAAAGATTTAAAAGTTACAGTGGCTTTTAAAGCATGCAACTTCAAGGAAAGTGAGCAGGTGGTGGAACTTCCATGTTAATAAGAAAAAGAAAATAAATATATGTTCTGGTGTGTTATTTTTCCCCTGCCATGAGAAAGGGAGGCTGGGTAGAAAAGAAAAAGGAACATAGAAAGGTGGCATATATAGAAAGCATATATTAGTAAGAAAGTAGATAAAAATCATGTAGTGCAAACGGGGTCAATTAAAACACAAAGATTGATAGATTGAAAACAAGTTCATTTTGATACTGCTTATGGAAATCTTAACTGAAATACAAGGAAAAAGATTAAAGGTAACATTCAAATATAGAGTATGGAAAGTCAAGTAAAAATTTTGTGTCCATATTAATAGTAATGTAAGATTAGTGGCAGAAAGCTGTTAAGAACTTTTAAAGACAGAAAAGCAAAATAAATGTAGAAGGACAAGTAACCTTAGGTTACTTGTGATAGCTCAGTGATAGAGTACTTGTTAATATAGCAGAGGCCCCAGCTGCACCTCTAGCACAGGAACAAGCAACAGGCCTAGTCATAGTAGACTTTACCTCATCTTTAATTACCCACTTAATATTTATAAAAGTGTGACTGGGAACACTTACGGAGATGGCTCAGAGGGTCAAGGGCTCACAAACGCATAAGGATCTGAGTTTGACTCTCTAGCACCCTCACAAAAGCCACATGTGGCAGCAGGTAGACTCAGTCAGGTCATGACCCCTCAGCCTAGGTGAACCTGAGCTTCGCATGCAGTGAGTGACCATGTCGGAGGAATGAGGCAGAGATCAACAGGGGATGCCTAGTCTGCCTCCACACGGACATGCCTAGGAGAGCATGCACATGCACACAGCTTATTTCTATTTTTAATTGACAATATCCTGTGTTGAAAAGCATGTCTAAACAAATCTTCAAAGTTAATAATTTACATAGTTTTTGTTGATGTTGTTTGTTGTTTTTTGTCTGTAGCATAGGAAGCTAGAAATCAAACCAAAGATAATTAGGAAATTCTTACATCTTTGAAATAAAAAGTCATTTTATATTTTGTAGCTATCAACTTACTGTGACTTGAATGATAATGAAAATAGTTCTTAAAGCCAGCTTATGTATACCATGGGGAGGGGGCAATACGGAAGTATCCATTTCAGATTTGGAAAAACCGGCAGATTAAACCTTTCAGGAAGAAAGGAAGGAAATCAAAAGCTAAGAGTGGATTTCAGTTAAAAGAGAAATGTATAAAATTAAGGGGGAACCAAAAATGTCATTTTAATAAGCCAACCTAAAAATGGCAGTTTCAGAGAGCTGTTTATTGAATTTTTTACCTTTGTGATTGAGTTCATTAAAGCAACTGGTTTTGACTGTCGTTGTTTCAGAAGAAAATTATAGACAAGTTCCATTCCTGAATGTATTTTAATGTTTAAAAAATTATTTTTATTTTTATGTATGAAATTTTTTTGCCCTGAATACATTTGTGTACCACATGCATAGCTGGTGTCAAGGAGACCAGAAAGAGGGCTTTCAAATCCCTGGGACTGGAATTATAGACAATTGTGAGTTACTATATGGGCTCAGAGAATTGAACACACGTCTTTTGGAAGAACAGCCAGTGCTAACTGCTGAGCCAATGCCCAAGACCCTGGGGAGGGGAGAGGGGGGTCAATACATTTATATTGCAAATGTATCCTTCCTCCCTCTTTCTCTCCCTTTCTCTCTTAAAAGGAAGTGTTGGGAAACTGAATCTAGTTCTGTAGTATAAAAAGGAAGAGAAATGTATAAGGACCAAGTTGAGTTCATTTCAGGAATATAAGATTGGTTTAACATTTTAAAAATTAATTATAGCTCTCTATGATCTGTATATAAGATGGTTAGCTTACCGAGAACTTTATTAGCCTTGTTCTTTTAAGCTAGTAGCAAGTTGAGGATGATACACATTTGGGAACTCAAGGTATGCTGTAGGTAGAAAAGAAAACATAAGACATGATTTTCAAGTGACAATGCCACTTAAGTATGAACACCCTAGCACCCCTCCCCCCAGAACAGTTATAAAAACCAATAATTAGGAAGGAGTGTTGCTGGGTAAAGGTTGATAATGAAGACTAATTATCTATTCACATACTAGAAATGACTACCCCTAAAAATATATAACCATATAGGAAAACTTAAGTTTTCCTATAGCACTGCTCCTAAGGCACAGTGAACAAACCTTTTACATTCTTGAGAGTAAGACAAACCTTTTACATTCTTGAGAGTAAATTTATTAATTTAGTAAGGTTGTCTTTAGTAAGACAACCTTACTAAATTAATAAATTAGGCCATTCTTGGTTTTAAAGTTTCAGTGGGGTTGGTCCCAATGCATACTCTAAAGGGTATCTAAAATATTAGTGAAAAACATGCAGGAATGGAAGATGTCAAGGAGTAGTTAAAATATTCTTGATATATTCACAAATCAATATAGAATGATATAGCAAGAATAAATAGATTAATGGAATAGATTGCTCCAAACACTGACCTGTGTATACTTGCACACCTTTCACGGCATGCTCTGAGAAGGGTGTGGTTCATTTAAGATGTGTGAGTGAGGCTGTTACAAGTATAACATTGCATGATGTTCATAGCAAACTAGTTTTTACCAGTGAGTAGAGGTATGCCCTTCCTAGTGACCTTTAAAATTGTGTAAATTTGAGTAATGGGAGTTTCTGTTAAAAGATGCTGAGGTTTTGTTTATACAATCACTTTTGTCACTGTCTTTTTCATAGAAAGTTTAGATTACTTACCTAAACTTTTAGAACTAAAGTTAAAAGTAGGAATGGAAAAAAGAAAGGCAAATAAGGATGCATAAGATTGCTTACAAAATGTCATTTTGAAAAGAATGCTCAAGAGAATTGTATAATCAGCACAGGGTAGAATTGAGTGTTAATGTACTAGCAGCAGTGTTATGGTCACTTACACAGTTGTGTCTGGAGAGAATTTTTCTTGCTATGACCATAAAGCAGGACTCTTTCCCAACTATTCTTGTTAAAGAACTTTTATTTTGCAGAAAAGATTCATGGTGTGCATGGTTCCCAGTGTTGTATTAAAATTTTACTCTGACTGAGATTCTGTGGTGATGGACAACTCAATAAATGCCTTTATTTAGCTAGATCATTCTTTATAGTTTGCATTAATACATATGAAAATTCCATGTAAAACAATGATTTATATTCATGTGTCAAGAAATTAATGAATTAATGAGTTCTAGGTTTTACTTCTTTGTTCATGTTTAAGAAAGGAGACCCATATGTATGCATTCCGATACAACTTTCAGCAAGTAAATAATTTATATTATCTTTCCCGCAGTTTAATTTTGTTGGGAGAATCCTTGGACCTAGAGGACTAACAGCTAAACAACTTGAAGCTGAAACAGGATGTAAAATAATGGTCCGAGGCAAAGGCTCGATGAGGGATAAAAAGAAGGTAAGTCCTTGATAATATCCTGTCTTCCTGTGAGTGAACGAGTGACTTGTATTTTTGCCTGCTAGTAATTGTCTTAGGGTTCTACTGTTGTGAGAAAACACCATGACCAAAAAGCAAGTTAGGGAGCTTACACTTCTATAGGGCAGGGACCTGGAGGCAGAAATTGATGCAGAGGTCATGGAGATGTTCTGCCTACTGGCTTGCTTCCCATGGTTGCTCACTTGCTTTTTAAGAAAATCCAGAACCGCCTGCTCAGGAGTGGTACTACCCACTGTGGATTGGGCCTTCCACCACTGATTACTAATTGAGAAAAATTCCTACCTCAACTGAGGCTCTTTCCTCGCTGATGACAAGTTTGTATAAAGTTGACACAAAATTAGCTAGTACAGTAATCAATTTCCACATCTCATAGATGTTGGGCATAATCCAAAATATTTAAGATTTTAGGTAAGAACTTTGGAGCCATTTTAAGACATTATCATAGTTATTTTGCTTATTATAATTCATGAACTGAAGTATCTGTCACTCCAGTATGATAGCATGCTTTGCCACTTACAATTTAGAACAACCTATAAGAATTTGACTACTGTGCAAAAATATGGAACTAAAACTTGGGAAGACAGCATTTTTGTTTTTGTGATAGGGCCCAGGGCCTTGTCATGCCGAGCAAGTGCTCTACCACAGTTATCACCACCAGGTCTTCAGGTTTTAGACGGGAACTCATATCCCCAGCAACAGCCTCCTCTACAGATTTTAAAAATATATATATTTTGAGATGATACCTTGATAAGTTGCCCAGACTGACTTTTAAGCTTTTTATTATCATACTTCATTTTTTTTGGATAGCTAGGGTTATAGATATAAAACGGTTTTTTAGGATATAAATCCTAAAAAGTTTATTTTGATAAGCCCTCAATGAAATTGGCCAGCTGAGTTGGGGCAGTTGGTTTTAGCAATTTTTTTTCTTGATTAAAAGTGTTTATTTAGACATCTTACTTTAGTAAATGAATCTGCTTCCTATTTTTAACTCCTACTGACATTTCTACTTGATTATGTTGTTACTATTACTGCTACTACTATTATAATTATTTTGAGTGTGTGATCAAGAGACGGAGGGAAAGAAGAGAAAACATGGGGATTGTTTAGTCAGTTTAATCAGTCAATTGATGCTGAACTATTGGCTTTAAATATTGTTGTTAGGAAGATTTTATTCGCCTTTCATCCCAAAGATTATAAGGTAGACAGTTGTAAATTTTTTATCTTTGACGAAAAAGATTTTAAATCATATTTATTAAAGCTGTTATTCCTAAGGATGATTTTTTTTTTTAATTTAAATAACACTTTAAAAAAACCCTATCAGATGGTAAATCTGGGGTCAGTTTATGTTAGGAGACTTTGTGGAATTTTCAGGAAAAAAAAAACCCACCCACCATGAACATGAGATGAGCATGTCACCTGAGCCTCACTAGCTGACTACAACTGCCCTCTGTTTAGCACAAAGAATGGGTAGGAGATTTGCATCAAAGTCTTTGATCATATCTTTAAATAGAGCCTTTTATATAATTTAGAGATATTTTTGTGGGAATTATGTTTCCCCAAGGTAGAACATCTTTAGATGTATTTAAATTTTTCTAAATAAAAATTTTAAACCAACATTGAAAATTAGGTGTGTTGTAATCTGAAAGTTTGGCTTCCACAATAGGGTGTGACAGTGGCCTCTGAACAGTGATGATGCATGTAGCTGCTTAAGAACATTGAATGCAAAGTTTTGACAATTTAAGGCACCCCGATCTTCCATCTTCACAAAATAGTGGTTGATGTCCACTAGTTAAGAAATGTTGTTTTTCAAAGAAAATACTGCTACTCCTTTTCAAGTTGCTATTAATTTGGGTTGACTTCATTAATCTATCTCTGGTCATACAATACTCAACAGTTGAGAATTAGAAATTGGAACTGTGTTTTTAGACATGAGCAAAGACTATTTTCTCCTGTCTTTGGCACAGCAGAATGATAAAGAGTGAGCATTACTCAGATTGTTTAGGTTAGAATCTTGATTCCGCCTTGTGTAGCATTTTGCAGGTTAAACCAATTATAAGTGCAAAACACTTAGAACAAGGAGGTGGGTATGAGCACGTACTCAAAGGATAGTGACAATATATTTTGTTTTAAGCTAGAGGCAGTGCTTATGTAGTAAGAGAATACTACAATTATTTTACTTTTGTAAATGGTAGCATTTCCTGTTGTCTTGGTACTTCTGAGTATCCCATGATCATTGTAGAGTTTTTTTCTATTGTTGGGAGTGTCTAATTCTTAACCTTACTGGGAAACAGTTCTTACATTTTATTTTCTCCTGTTGTCTCTTGAGATATGAAAATTTTGAGGTTGTACACGTTATATGTATATACATGTTGTATATATTGTGTATATTATATATATAACATGCCATACATATACAGAATATATTTATGTATATATTGTACGCATGCAGAAAACAATAGTAAAGAACATGAAACACCTGAGGATGAGTACATTTTCAGTGTGTTAAAATGCTAGAGTGACCTGTTCGCTTGAGTGGCTCTTGTGTAACTGATATCCCTTCAGTCTCCGTTAATTGCTCTCTCTTTATGTATTGTGTCAGGGTCTCGTGTGAATTCTCCACCGTATGTATTGATTGGTGGTCTCCCCATTTGTTGGCAGAAGCCAATATCTGAATAGTTCCAGGGATTCTCTGTGTCTTTATTTCTTGTGTATTAGGATTATGGGTGGATCTTATACTCACATGACTTTTACATGGGTTCTCACTCTTAGATAGCAAGTATTTCACCCTCTGAGCCTTCTTTCCCAACCCTGATGTGCTTTTTAAAGTGTTGAGAATGAAGTGAAAAGGGAAGATGTTTTCATTTGGTACTTGTCTGTTTGGTAAACGACATAACGAACAGATAAGTACTGACATAAATAATAATAATATAATAAGAATGATAAGTATATTTTAGTAGTTACAAAGGAAATTTGTCTAGCTTTATTCCTTTCATCTGTATATGCTAAAATATTAAAAAAAAAAAAAAGCTAGAAAAACAACCTTAATTTCCTTAACTGCTTCATGTACTTGGAACAAAAATATTACGATAAAAATAGTGTTTGTTGACTGAATCCTTCACTAAACACAACGCATACTGTCTTTTATGGAATTTCCTTGCTATTTAGTGAATACTTGTCATTGAGTAAGCATTAGAAAATATACTCATAAATGATTAGCACTGTAGTTCAAGTCATAAAAGAATGATGTAGACATGCCTCTCCTTGTCTCCCTGTTGTGAAGGTTTGACAGATAGTGATGCAAGCTCTATGTGCTTTCAATATTGCTGGAAGATAGATGTAATTCTAAGACACTGGTTTAAGCATGTGAGTTAATTTGTCAGTTTTATTTTCTTTTTCATACTTTGCTAATACTTCATTGTTATTGGGCTTACCAGTGCTGGTTTTTGTTTGGTTGTAAAATTCTAGTAGCATGCAGGACTATTTAACAGAAATCTTGGACATGAACTGATAGAACTTAGAATGCTATCAGGAATGTCTGGTCTGTCCCAGGCAGCACATGGACGGCAGTGTTTCTATAGTGCATCATGCTTGTGGTAACAACATTGTTAGAAAATGTTATACGTGAAAATCAGCTACTTTGTGTTAATTTTGTCTGATTTATTTTGTGTACTTTGGATTAACTCTTCTCAATATTTGACACACATTTTTTTTCAACTAATCTTGGCTTTATCATTTGCATTTTGTAGGTAAGAAAACTTTTGTCAGGGAGGTTAAATAACTGGTTTGCCAGAAAAGCGATAGTCAGAACTTGAAATGAAGCCTGCATTGTGCCATTTGATGTCTCACATATTTCTCTAAGGTGTTTCCACAACATATGCACATATGAACTTAAGCCAATTGAACATTTTATTAAGTTCTTTCATGCTGTCTTACTTTTTCATAGGTGACAGTATTTTTCATACTGCCAGACCACCGAATACCCTGATACTAGATGTCTAGGGACTTCTGACACTCAAAATCAGTAGTCCTGTCCCTAGGGAGCACTTACTGATATCACATACTTTGCTTCAATTTGAGCAGTATTTGGAGAAGTTCTAGGAGTGTACTCCACTGCGGAAACCAAGTACAGCCTACCATTGGTTTCTGTTCAGCTCTAAGACATTTTTCTAATCTCCCTCACAAGTTTGATTAATTTGCCAGAGTGACCTACTCAGAATACTATTTTATTTAGGCTTGCCTGTTTGCTATTAAAAGATTCTGAGGGATATGTGTGAACAGCCATATAGAATGAGACATGGGGAAAGGTAGACTTTCTTCTGAGAATTCACCTTCCAGATTTTTCTAGTTGTTGAGCTCCTTAGGAATTTTTAGGAGGCTTCTCTGGGGAATGACAATTGGTGATAACATTGGCCATTGGTGATAAGGTAATCTCTTTTAAAAAAAAATATTTATTTTTATGGGAGTACACTGTCACTCTCTTCAGACACACCAGAATGATTGTGAGCCACCATGTGGTTGCTGGGAATTGAACTCAGGACCCTTGGAAGAACAGTCAGTGCTCTTTACTACTGAGCCATCTCTCCAGCCCCGATAAAGTCATCTTTCATTCCCTTTCATGTCCTATTTCTGGAAACCAGAAAACGTGACCTTTTTAATTAAAATGATGTTGGTTTCCATGACAACCCACTTATATGCTGGGACTGTCCCATAACCTTTAGTTATCAGTTACCTCATTAGTATATAAAGATGCTAAATGAGAGCTGTGTTGCCAGGAAATAAAGAACAGATACACTCATAATGAATCACAGTATCATATACAGATTATTACTCATCTGAAAACCTCTAATGATGGATTTAAAAGTGAAATATTTCAAATATGTAGTGGGGATAGGACTCAGTAGAAATATGAAATTCATTTATGTTTTATATACCTTTCACATATACATGTAGTCTGTGCAGTTTTGTGCTGTTCCCTTGCTTTTTTGACTACCACCTATCATGTGTTGGCAGTTACAGAACTTTCTGTTTATGATATGTCAACACTCAGAAATGTTTTAGATATTTTGGAGTACTTTATAATTTCTAACTAGGGAACCTCAATTTATGCAGTAATTCCCTTAATATTTAGAATCCTTTCTTGAGAATTTAATCTTAAGTTTTCTAATAGAAAATTGTGTTCTTGAACGGAATTCATAATACTAGAGAAAGTATTTTTTTTTTTTTTTTTGATGGGGCTTTCCGACATCCGGAAAGTCAGTATCCTCTTAACTGGTTTTCTTTTTCTTTCTTTTATTATATATAAGCACACTGTAGCTGTCTTCAGACACTCCAGAAAAGGGTGTCAGATCTCATTACGGATGGCTGTGAGCCACCATGTGGTTGCTGGGATTTGAACTCAGGACCTTCAGAAGAGTAGTTGGTGCTCTTAACCACTGAGCTATCTCACCAGCCCCGAGAAAGTATTTTTAAGTCATAGAGCACAACTGTCTTTTGTATATAACTAGGTACTTTGAAATTTTGTGGAATGACAGGTACTATATGGCAAAAGAAGTCTACATTCAAAAAGGAAGTCTTGGTAGGAACATTTTTTAGATTTCTATTATCAGCCTATAAATTTATAGATTCTTTCCTGTTATAAACTGGAGGGAACAAATCGCCCAAGCCTTTGAATTCCTGCCTTACACCTTATCCTGTTTAGTCAGATCCTCCCATGATTCAGTGTTTAGAGTTGATGAAGCTAGGTTAGTTAAGTTTGTCCTAGAGGTGTTTGCAAACTCAGCAGTCTTAGATTCCTGCTCACTGTAAAGGAGGATGTATGGTGGGCTGCCTGTCTTCAAGGACTGCTTATATTGTAGCCTATGCAACACCTGACTCAGGCTTTGTGTCAGCCCCGGGAGCTAGTGAGTGGCACTGTTCCTATCTCACAGGATTTGAGGTTTAAAATTTATATAGTAGTGCATTCATTCATTCCCCTGTATTGAGCCAAATCCTGCTCTAAATGGAAGACCACCTTTCTCCTTGGGCATTTTCTTTGGAATGTGGGCTTTCAAGTCAAAAGTCCGCACAAAACTGATAT
The DNA here is from genome assembly GCF_947179515.1 of Apodemus sylvaticus. Classification (NCBI taxonomy): domain Eukaryota; kingdom Metazoa; phylum Chordata; class Mammalia; order Rodentia; family Muridae; genus Apodemus; species Apodemus sylvaticus. The sequence continues at coordinate 43,896,687 of NC_067494.1, forward strand.
AAGTTTCAATTTTTAAAGTTAATCTTAGCATTTTTTTTTTTTTTTAAAAATGTGTATTTGACTATTGTCTTCTGTAGAGCTGTGCTTTAAAAAAACAACAACTAAGGGAGTATTTTGTGTGACTATGACAGGGGTATATTATGTAATAGAAAACAGTACAGTTTTTTAGTTTTTTTCTCTGAGTATTTAGTATAACATTTATACTAAATATAATATAATATAATATAATATAATTATACTAATTTTTTAAAAAGATTTTTATTTATTTATTATATGTAAGTACACTATAGTTGTCTTCATATACTCCAGAAGAGAGCATCAGATCTTGTTACAAATGGTTGTGAGCCACCATGTAGTTGCTGGGAATTTAACTCAGGGCCTTTGGAAGAACAGTCAGTGGTCTTAACTGCTGAGCCATCTCTCCAGCCCCTATAAGATCATTTGTAAGATAACATTCTTAAATGGTCATATACAAATCAAAGGAAATAGTTTCTTACATTAGCAATTTACTAGATTCATTAGCTTTCTTCTGCTTTTTATCTAACTTATTTTTGTAAATATAATACTGTATGGAATGAAGTTCATGAGAATGAACTTGAGTCATTGTTGTACGATTGGCAACCTGCATTGGATCTCTAGGTTTCTCATGGTGAAAGAAAGAAATGATTCTGACAAGGCATGCTCTGACCTCCACATGTGGGTACACTCACATACACACACCAAACACTAAATATAGTTACACACCAAAGCCATTATTCTAGAAACTACTTTTGACAGTTTGGGATGTTTTCTAGGTTGTTCAAATAATTGTTCGTATGTACATATCTTTTATAGACAAAATGGATCATGCTAATTTATAATTTTATATTTCTCTGCAATATTACAATCTGTTCTTTAGCATTTTACCATGTAGTTGAACTATATACTGAGGGATAGGAAGGTATACCCATATGAAATTCCAATAACAGTATACACAAACTAAAATTTCCTCCATTTTTAGGGGTCTATAAGGGTTGAGATTTTTTTCATTTATTTATTTAAAACATTCTTTTTTAATGGACAGTTACAGTTTCAACATTTTGAAAGAGAAGAGATAAATTAGTTTAGTTTGGGTTTGGTATATTACTTCCATTAGTTCTCAAAAACTCTATGGATTTTGCTAGTTACATTTTCATGATGGATTAACATTTGTCTCTGTCAATGGCCTTAACAGCTAGTGGCACAATTATGTAGCACAAAGACAGCTACAAAGAACTTGATTTATTGATTTTGTTGAATACTTTGTTATTGGTAAATAATACCTTAATAAGCACAGGTATGAGTTTTTTAAACATCTTTTCATTGTGGAAAAAAATTGAAACAGCAGGACCATCAGCTGCCTAATGCACTGTTATTGTCTACCAACCATGCCACCACCACCACCACTTCTTTCAGGAGGGCACTTCTCATTGCCCTGCCCATTTCTCCCCACTGCTTGTTAGGTCATTTGAGGAGTAAATTCTGGACATATAGTTTCAACTTTAAATGTTGTATTAGGTAGCTCTAAAATATACTCAATAATAGTAATATGTTAGTTTTTCTTTATATCACCAAATATGTACTTAATACTCAAAGTTCATGTCCTATAAACATTGTTTTTAAAATTATTGTTGAAATTATATTCAGGGCTAGGTATGTTAGCATACCCTTCTAACACCAGCATTACATAGGCAGAGAGGCATGCAGATCTCTGTCAGTTCAAGGGCAGCCTGGTCTGCACAGTGATACCCTATTTCAAACAAAACAAAACTCCTGCAATCCATAAATTACATGCATTTGAATGCCATCTACATTATTGATTGATAGAGCCCTTAAGCTAGTGTTTCTCAACTTATGAGCTTTGGCCTTTTTGGCAAACCTCTATCTCCAAATATATTCTGTTATAATTTATAACAGTAGCAAAATTATAGTTTTGAAGTAGTAAAGAAATGATTTCATGGTTGGGGGGTCACCACAACATGAGGAACTGTATTAAAGGGCTACAGTGTCAGGAAGGCTGAGAAACACTGTTTTAAGCCATTCTTTCACTCCGTCCCATTTTTCCTGTTTTGTCTTCCTGCTGTTTATAAAAAACCTTATAAAAAGGACTTAACTGCATTTTAAAAACATTTATTTGATTTATTGGAGTTCTGGGGAATGTACCCTTATCTACCACTGAGCTATACTTGATTGTGATTTTTGTTTATTTGTTTTTTTTTTTTTTTTTTTGTTTTTTTCGAGACAGGGTTTCTCTGTGTAGTCCTGGCTGTCCTGGAACTTACTCTGTAGACCAGGCTGACCTCGAACTCAGAAATCTGCCTGCCTCTGCCTCCCAAGTGCTGGGATTAAAGGTGTGTGCCACCACCACCTGGCTGATTGTGGATTTTTAAAAGCAGAAATGGGGTTTACTAAGAAGGGTGAGTGAGACAGGTAAGAAGGTATTGGTAATTTCCTTAGAGTGAGTGGTGGGTAGGGCAGGGAGGAGAAAGGAACGGGACTGCTAATTAGTTCTGAGAATTGGGTGGCTGGTTACATATTCATGGAAGCATTTTACATAGCTGTCACATGTATTTCTTGGATATTTATAGCGAGAAGAGTGTAGTCATTAGGATCTTTACAGGTTTTCATTTTTGTTCCATATATTAAGTCTGATTTCTCTACTTGAGAAAACAAGTACTGATTTTCTTAACTTTTTACTTGTTGCAAAACAGGTCCTGTTTTTTACTAGCAATATAAGAGTTTTTATGTTAAAAGTTTGAAGAAAGGCTCAGTTTTGTATTCCCCAGCTCTCACGTAGTGAGTTGGTTCTCAGAAACACTCTAAGGGTGAAGAACAAGCTCTTCTTTTCCTTGTCATTGAGTGCATAGTAACAGTTGTGATGTGTTTCAGCTCATTGTATGTTGTTTTTAACTTCACTGATGTGAAATGATGATTCATTTGTCCCATGCTAAGGTAAAACAATCCTGGTAACAGGAAAAACACTACTGCTGATATTGACAAGGAAAGCAATTTTACCCTGTTATTTATTCTTTTTAGGATATATCTTGACTATATGTATAAATCAGTATTCCTTAAAATACCCAGAATAGTAGTAGTTAATAACGTCATGTAAGACCAAGGAAAAATTCATTTGCTGTACTTGGTTTTATGTTGTAGGAATTGCTTAAGCTAATGCCTTGATTTATGCTTTAAATATTCATGTGCTTTCAAAATCAAATCTGTCAGGAAATTTTAAGAGAATTTTTGCTTTTATCCTATTTACCTATTCTGTCTTTTAGCATTGGGCAGATTTTCACATTTGAATTTTCTCCTTAATTTTATGTTGTAAAACCTTTTATTACATGTATGGGGTGGGGTATAACCACCATGCTCCTGTGGTAGTCTGAGGACATTTTGCTGGACTTGTTTCTCTCCTTCCACCTTGTAGGGCATAGAGAATGAACCCAGGTTCCCGGACTTGGCTGCAGATACTTGTGGCCACTGAGCCACCTCACTAGCCCAGTCCCTTCATCCTCCTCCTTGTCCTGAGTGTAGTTCTGGAACAGTCACACACATGCCCAGGTGTGTCTGCTCAGGTGTTCCATAGATTACAATATACTCAGTACTTTCTCCACTGTATTTTGTTACTATGTTTGACTTCACACCATTGTTTAATGGCATTTAAAAGGAACACATCTGTATACATAGCAGTTTCTTTTAATAACTACATCACATTCACTTGTGGTATGTCACCATTCAGTTACATCCAGTCTCCTGCTGTTACATACAAACAATGGTCTAATGTATGTGTTTTGTGCTTGTCTCATATTCAAAAAAGAATTTTAAAAAGGAAATTTTGATTTATGTATTATATACTTGAGATCTCTCTCTCTCTCTCTCTCTCTCTCTCTCTCTCTCTCTCTCTCTCTCTCTCTCTCTCTCTCTGTGTGTGTGTGTGTGTGTATACATCTCCATTGCATCACCAACAGAATTAAACTCATCTGTATTATTAGGAGACTTAGCATTTTTTTCAGGCATCAGGTAAAAACTAATTATCTTATGCCTTAGATTGGGTAAGTTTTGACTTTCTCAGAGTTTTCTTAGTTGAAAAATGCTGTACCTTTCTTTGTGCTTTATATTCCTTATTTCTGCCTTACCATCACACCACAACCCACCACCTCCTTATTTTGGTTAACTTTAAAAAGAAAATTTTATACTTTTTTTTTTTTTTTGACAATTTCATATAAGAATATAACTTGGTCTTATTGGCCCTAAATTGTCTCTTTTTACTTAGCCTAGTTCTCTTACCACATCCCCTTTGCACTTTTAATGTCACTCTTTAAAAAATGTATTTTTATATTCTATACATGAATGTTTTGTCTTCTTGTATGTCTGTGCATCATGGGTGAGGCTGGTATAAAAAGCAGAGGATATGTCAGATTCTCGAACTGGGGCTTTGAACCATTGTGAGGCTCCAAGTCAGTGCTGACAATTGATTCCAGGTCTAGAAAAGCAGCAAATGCTCTTAACCACCCACCATTTCTCCAGCTCCTCTCTCCCCCCTTTTTAATGACTCACTGAAGTGAATTAGTGTTGCCTACATGTCATGGATGTGGTGTCATCCACAAGTGTATGGGCAACCTAACCAGTGGGCCATATTTCTCATTTATTGATGTGTGTGTGTGTGTGTGTGTGTGTGTGTGTCAGTCAGGGCTTTCAGTAGTGCAGATTGTCCTTGAATTTATAGAGAGCCACCCACCAGTGCCTCCTGAGTGCTGGGAATAAAGGTGTGTGTATGCCACCACTCTGAGCTTATTGATAATTTGACAAGGTGAATTAGTGAGTAGGAAAAGTTAAATGATTTTTCTCATTTAAGTGGGTTTTTTTTAAGTCAAAAATGCTTGAATAGTAGTATACAGCTGTGACAACAGATTAGTTGCTATAGAACTGAGGCTGTCCAATTCTGCTCCTACCTAATTTGGCTTAGAAAGAACCTGACTAGGTGAGTTAGTCTTAACTATCTATATGGTAAAAATTGATATTTCTGTTCATAATACTATAGATGATTGTTATTTAGTTCTTATTACCTCTTGTAGTTCATACCATTTTCTAAGACTTTTACCTTAAAATAGCTTTTGCCAATGGACTTGTTGGTTAGTAACAGCAAAGATAGCAATGTGGCTTCACAGTGCTTGTAGATTATGCTGTTAAAAAAATCCAGGAACTAGTGAGTTTTCTTATAGGTTGAGGGTATTATGGATACTAGCTGAATTTCCAGACATTAGAAACAAGATTGACTGTGGGTAGGTGAGGTGCTTCATCTGCTGTAGTTAAAAGATTTGAGGTACAGTTGGAGAAGTTGTATTAGTATTGAAGATAAAAGTTGAATTCCATGTTAAAATTATTTTCCTTTTGGAAGCAGTTGTTTAATGTTATCTTAATTAAAAAAAATAACTTGACAGCACTGTAAGAAATTGACTGAAGAGGCCAGTCATAAATGATAATGAAGCCTCAGATAGCCCACTTAGAAATTCTGTGCTTGTCAGAAAGTAAGATTCATGTCTTTGAATAGTCAGCTCTTTGAATCTTTTTTCATAGACATTTTATTTTTCGTTGGCTCATAATTGATACATTTATGAGGTACAGTATGGTATTTTAGTGTGTGTATACAATTGTTAACCATCCAATCAGCACCGTGTTTCTTTGTGTTAAAGAAAATATGCTTAGCTTGTGCAGAAATTTCTCTAGCAACTCCCCTCCCAATAGCTCCATATTGTAAATAACCCAGATGTCATTGCATGTGGATGATTAAGTCTGGTGCACCCATGCTGTGGAGCAGACCAGGTACACATGAGACAGTGAGAGTGAAGACAGCCATGCGTGGAGCAAGCTGTGCTCACTGCATTGTTCTTTTAGAAGACATTCTTGAGATGGAATTGAGTGTTTTTAGTCATGAAAAGGAGGCCCAGGATTTTTTTGTGTGCTGGGGGGGGGGGGGGTCTATAATGTATTTAGAGTGAGGTTGATATTTTGAGAATGATTTTATAATATAGTTTAGGTTTTTCTTTAAAAAAACATTAACAGTGGCAAGAAAATTTTCTTCTTGTTGTTATTTTAACTCATAAACACATGCTATCATTCCCTAACAATTAAATGTGATTTTCTAAGCATCACAAAACTAAAATTAAAATCTTACATTCATTAAAAAAGAAAATGAACATTCAGGATAATCTTATCTCAGCAGTCATCTGGCCTTAATATTAATAACACGTTAAGTTAATAACACATCTCTGGGCCTCGGTGTCTTTTGCCATAGTTCACAGTGCCAGTGTCTTAAAGGTGTCTATGTAGCTGACAGCTAATAACTTGATTTACTTATGCGCTGGCTAGTTTTATGTCAGCCTGACACAAGCTGGAGTTACCTGAAAGGAAGGAAGCTTAGTTGAGGGATGCCTCCATAAGATCCAGATGTAGGGCATTTTCTTAAGTAGTGATTGATGGAAGAAGACCCAGCCCACTGTGGATGGTGCCATCCCTGGGGTGGTGGTCCTAGGTTCTCTAAGAGCGCAGGCTGAGCCTGCCATGGCAAGCAGGCTAGCAAGCAGCACTGCTCGGTGGTTTCTGCATCAGCTCCTGCTTCCGGGTTCCTGCTTCTGTGAGCCCCTGGCCTCCTTGCTTTCCATGATAAGCTATTATATGGAACTGTGATTGAAATAAATCCTTTCCTCCCCAAGTTGCTTTTTGTCAGGGTGTTTCATCACACCAATAGTAACTGTAAGATACTTTTATCCTATATTTTTAATCAAGTGAAGACATGATGTCTTGTTGAGCTTTGGGAGTGGTTGGTTTTTAAAGCAGAAAGAAGCCTAGTGTATTCATTCCTTTTAATTCCCTGTATTCAGAAAACTGACAAGTGTGACTTTAGGAAGAAAGGTCTGTTGGTCAGGGGATATAGTCTTCTCACAGCATCCATCTTGGGAAATTCCAGGTGTGGCTTTCTCTTCACATTTCTTTCAAAAAGTAAACAGAGAGGTCAGGTGAAAGAGGAACTAGGTATCACCCCTAAACTTCCCACCTCAGTAGTCTGTCATTTATACCTCACCTCCTACAGGCTCCAGATCCTCCCCAAACAGTGTAACAGGTGGAGGCGCAGGCAAGGGTTTCAGATTGAAACCTTAACATTCATTCTTCTGCAAAAGACTAAATCAGTTCTCTTCAAGGCATCTAGAGTTTTAAAAACATTCTTAAGAAAAATCAAACTCACTGGAGACAATCTTTTTGTTAGATGCAGTAAAATTATCTTTCAGAGAAATGGACTTTTTAAGACGGTTTAACCCTTTTTAAAACTATGTCAGCAGATAAAATTAGCCAATTGGAAATGCTGTCAAGGTTCTGTAAGCATGCTTGACTTAACCTGTTGACAGGCTTTTGGCATGGTCTTTTAGTATTTCAAAGCTGTCAACTAGTTCTTATGAGGCCTGTTTGCTGCCTTCCCCCCCCCCCCCCCCCCGTCATATGTGTTTCAAAAATAGAAAGTACTTTAGAATATTGACTATTTGGCTTTAGGTTATTTAGCTCAATTTCTGCTTACATGTTCACTATGGAATCAAGGATGCTACGGATTTTAAATAATTATTTTACCTTGATGTGCAATCCTTAAAATTGTGAGACAGTTTTTAAGGGGTAAAAAGATGAAACCAAACAAAATTTCTTTTGTTTATTAAAAGGAAGTAACATTTTAAGTAACCTGTAAAACTTAAATTACTCTGCCATGGATCTAATTGCAGCATAGGTTAATTGTCCATGTCTAGTGAAGTCAGGCATGAGTTTCAGTAAAGGGAGAGTCCATTTTATCACTAGTTGCTGTTAATGAGCCTTTAAAAATTAAAGCTTGAGTGGATTACAGTCAGTTAAGGAATATTCAAGTACCTTTGTAGTTTGGTTATATATGACAAATTTTCTTTCCAGAATGTCCTGTTTAGTAGTGTCAGAATTGATAGGAAAGCACCACTTATCTATATTATGTGCTATATTGCTTGATTTTTCCCAGCCATAATGCTGCAACAAAGAATGTCAGTTAGAAAACATCTTTATCCATATTATCAGCATGCTGATAGGCAATTTCATGAATCTGATGAGACAGTCTACCTAGTAGTAGTTTTTTTGTTTAGTCCTTTAGCTGTGAAATACTTCTATCACAATTTCCTGTTGCTCTATTTTAAAATGAACTTTAAGACATCAAATTATATCTGTCTGTCTGTCTATCTATTTCTCTATCTAGGGACTTGAGAGATAGTTCTGCAGTTCAGAGTACCCACAGATGCTGGAGAGGACCTTACGTCAGTTCCCAAGGCCCATGTTGGGTGGCTCACAACGTCTTGTAACTCTAGAATATTTGATGCCCTTTTCTGGACTCCATAGATGTCAATATTCTTGTGCATATAGTTGTGCACACAGATATTCACACATACAGACACAGAGAACTTAATATAATGAAAAAAGTTTAAAAAGGTATTTTTATCAAATTCCAAAATTTCATATCGTGTTATGCCCCTAAGTCAGTAGACTTTCTGGATTCAGATTTCTCTTAAATTTTTTTTTTTTTAATTTTATTTCTCCCCCTAGCCCAAATCAATCCACATCACAAACAGCATTTGTGTGCTGCATTCTTTAGTCTCCTACTTAAAATAAGCTATTGGCCTTCATTCTAAATGATTTGATAGCTTTTCTGTTTTCTCATGATTAAAATTCAAGCCATTCTGTTTTGGCAAGAATATTTTTAAAAGTGATTTTTTTTTCATTAGTATCATTTAGCAGTTACATGACTTGGTTCTTTTTTCTTTTCTTTCTTTCTTTCTTTTTTTTTTTTTTAGTGATGAATATTTTGGTCAGTTGGTTAAGAATTTGCTTGCCATATTTTTTCCCTATAGCATAAGATTTTAAACTTATAGCCAAGCATAGTCTGTTTCTTTTCCTTGCTAACAGACACTTGCCTGATGGTTTCAGGATTGGTTAATGACTTGTGCCCAATTTTTAAATGCTTTTTAAATTCCACTTATATTTTCTAGTTAATGATACCACTTTCTGATAAGCTAAAATATTATTTCTATAACCTCTATTTTCTGTTGAGTTTAGACTCAGTATCCTTTATCTAATTTCTCCCCAGTATTAGGTCTGCTTATTTGATTTATTTTATGAGGTAAGATGGCATAAATTCCATTCTCATGTACTGAATTATTTTTGCCCTGTAAAACAGTTTAATGACAAACCTTTTGAATTGCTTTTATAGTGGTATAATTTACTTTTTCAGTATGAGAAAAATTATAAAGTTGACTTGGTAAGTTATTAATTTAGTGAAATTTTTATTAACTCATTTATTGTTTTTATATAGCTACTGAGTTGGGTTGGGGTGGATGCTTACTGTCTAGGAATTTACTTACGTAGTTTTGTTTCACTTATAGTGGGGGGAATAAAAGGCGTGATTTGTTTTCGAACAATGATGTTTCTAAGTCATTCTGCCTCATATTTTGATAGCATGTTAAAAAAAATTTTAATTATTATGGGTCTGAGTGGATAGAAGGCTTATCTTACATTCTCAATTTGCCCAAAATAGCCTAAGCTATGTCACTGCTGTGATGTAATTCCCAATAGCTTTCCTCATCATTCTCAGAGCAATGGAATCTGATTGACCAATTACACAGACACTCACTAATTTAACCTGTCAAATTTAGAAATGGATACTCAACCATTCCATCAGCTAATGGGATTAACGGAAAGCGTTAGCTCTAGGTCTGTCTTCAGTATGTGCTCCCACTTTTTCATTTATCTTAAGATTTCAGTAAGTGTAGCTGCTTAGAAAACTTCACTGGAATTTACTACACATTTTTAAAATACAAGATTATTTTGTAGACTACTATGAGCATAAAACAAATATGCGGTGAATAACTCATTATAGACATACAGAAGTGGTATAAGAATTTTTAAGTAAAATATTTTAAATATATATTTGCCATAGTGTTAGGAATTATTTGGTAGGAAATAAACATTGATTATTGTCAAATAAGGTTGCTGTTTGAAATGAGGTTGCACTCTGTTGTAGTCAACATTAAATCCACAGAATGATCTCTTATACTCTGCTGTCCTTAGTTTCCTTAGTTAAACTGCATTTATGACAATCTCTGCCAAAAAAGTTCAAGATTCTTGATGTTTGTCCCTAGTCTTTCAGATTCCCTAAATCCTTGAGTGCTGACTTTATACAGTTAGAAACTAATTTATGTGGTATATTCAAAAAGATATTATCAGAGGCACACCAGCTGCTGTTAAAATAGTAAGTCCTTCCTTCCTTCCTTCCTTCCTTCCTTCCTTCCTTCCTTCCTTCCTTCCTTCCTTCCTTCCTTCCTTCCTTCCTCCCTCCCTCCCTCCCTCCCTCCCTCCCTCCTTCTTTCCTTCCCTCCCTCCCTGCCTCCCTCCCTGCCTCCCTCCCTTCCTCCTTCCCTTTTTTTCTTATAAAATACTAGAATTCTTGCATCAGTAAAGTCTGTGCCACTGTAACAAAATATATGAGAGTGGGTAGTTATAATAGAAGCTTACTGCTCTTTTTGAGGAAGTTTGCTGAGATTTGTGCTCCATTGGCGCCTCTACTGCTGTCATCCTCCACAGAAGAGAAATGCGGTTGAACAGATGGAAGGAACAAATATATTTCCTTATTTCCTTTTTTTTTTTTTTTTTTTTTTAAAGAGCAGGATACCTCCTGAAAGGTCCAACTTGCCACTCTTTATTGAACATTACATTTCTCATTCATGAACTTGGGGCAGCAAATCCAGACCAGACCTCTAGCTTACACATGACTATGAAATTGAAAGACCTGAAGAGAGGAAAACTAAGCAGTTGCATGGTCCAATTGAAGTCCTCAGTGATGATAGGAGCACGGCTCCTTCTGTACAGGAGAAATGGGATCCATTCCACTGATGACATCTTGTGTTGTTCAGAAGTGGGTTTTTCAAAGAAATCTGTATAGTAGATCTAGAAAATAAATGCTTGGCAATCCAGAATCTTTTCTTCTTTTGTTGTTGTTTGTTTGTTTTGGGGTTTTTGTTTGTTGTTTTTTTTGCAGGGGGGGGGGAGGGAGTGGGTTTTGAGACAGGGTTTCTCTGTATAGCCCTGGCTGTCCTAGAACTCACTCTGTAGACCAGGCTGGCCTCAAACTCAGAAATCCACCTGCCTCTGCCTCCTAAGTGCTGGGATTAAAGGTGTGCTCACTGCCCCACAATCTAGAATCTTTTTAACTTGGTACTTTGAAATAATTTTAAAAATTGAAAGAACTCTATGTACATTGTTCACCTCATTTCTGGTGTGTATATATATGCCTTTTAATTCTGGGCCTGTTTTTTTATTTCTTTTGGGGGCACATATAAGAATAAGAAGTCTTTGCTGTCATGAGCTATAACTTGAGACAGAAAGTAAACAAGTGTGTGAACATCTCAGTTTCCCTTTTGGGAGTTTGCTGCTTGGTAGAGGTCTTTTAAATAACGTCACCAAACAAAGATTGGAAAAGGTAAATTTAAATTTGAGTTGTGGATGCACACCAAGAGTGATGGTTGTTGTCTACAGTAGGATCTAAAAATGAATGGATATTTTCCTGGAGTTAGAGCAAGTGCAGAAACACTCAGGTGAACATAAAATGGAAGTGTCTGTGATAGAGGTTGATCAGTGTAGCTGGAGGAGAGAAACGGGAGGGGAGTGTGCGAGCATGTTGGTGGGTGGGTGGGTATTAACCGGGTTCTGACAAAGTGTCCATAGTATTGCCTGTGGATAGCTTAAGGGGTTTGAAGACTGATATTGTAGAATATAAATTTTAAAGAGTTCTTTGGAATAATAGAGAGTACATTACACCTGAAGAAAGGGAATGGATGTGTTAGGCAGTTGTAGTTATTGAACTGGGAGATGGAGTCTTGTTTCAGATTCATTTTATTTGAACACTTTGAAACTATTTCAACTTTTACTGGATTTCCAAATTTAGTTTTGGTCTCTAAACAGAGAACTCAGTGTTTTTCTTGACTTTTGTTATTTACTTGTGTTGGCTTACAAAGGCTATATTCTCTAAGAGTAATCTTTTTTTTTTTTTTATTTCAGTGAATTGTGGGCATAATTAATACTTACTTGTTTCCTAAGTTCTTTTTTGGGGGGTGGGGGTGGAGGCAGGGACTGGGTAGCTCACTGAAAGAGCCTTTCCTAGAATGCATCAAACCCCCCCCCTCTGTGTGTGTGTGTGTGTGTGTGTGTCAGACAGACAGACACATACATTTTTACCATATAATTTTAGTCAATTTCTTATTGCCTGAAGAGTATAGGAGTGCCAGTTAAGTATAGAAGGAAGACATAAATTACTATTTCAGACGGCTAGGCAGATAGCTCAATCAGTAGAGAGCTGGACAATATCAGCTCAGTCCTCATACCCCCCCCCCCCCCTTTAAAGGAGGGAAATGACCACGACATGGTGGCATATGTTTATAATCCCAGTCCTGGGAAGGCAGCAGCAGGAGGGTCCTTGGAGCTCACTGACTGCTCACTCTGGACTGTTGACAGGCCCCAGCTTGGTGAGAGACCATGGCCTGAAGATACAAGGTATAACTGTCTTTTATGTACACATGCATAGTGTGCACGCACTGTCCGCACATACGTGTTTTCATGGGGTGCGTGCACTTGTGTGTGTGTGTGCGCGCGCGTGCGTGCTCGCGTGTGCGGGAGAGGGAGAGGGAGGGAGAGAGAGAGAGAGAGAGAGAGAGAGAGAGAGAGAGACTGCATGTGTGTGTGTGTGTGTGTATGCCATCTGTCAGTGGGCAACAGGAGTATGTTATTTTGTTTCGTCTTTATTTGGGTTCTGCAAACCAAGATCAAGCTGACAGGCTTATGTGACAAGCACCTTCACGTGCTGAACTGTCTGGATGGACCCAAGTTGCATTGGGTTTTTTCTTTTAGTGTATTAATTATTGGTATTATGTAATAGGACTTTTTTTTTTTAAAGGCAGGTTTGCACTCTGTATCTCAGACTAGCCTGGAACTTACTAAATAGCTCTTGCTGGCCTCAAAGACAGTTCTTCAACTTAACCTAATTTATTATGTTTAAATTATAAACATGAGCTAAAATAATACATAGTCAGCTTTAAAATTGTATATTAAAAAGTAATTTTAATAAGTTTTATAGTAAGCTGTTTATTACCCAACCTCAGTAAATTGGTGTTGAGGCTAGGGTATGTAGCCTCTTTTCTATTGGGTAATTTTCCATGCCCCTGAATACACATTTAGGACGTCACTAAAGGAGATGGCAGCTGCATGTATTCCGGGTGTTTATGACATTACCAAAGCGGATGGGAGAGCTTGAAGCAGGGATGTTCTGAGACAATAGTTGGTTAATGAGTTTGCTTGTATGTACAAGAGAAAAGAATGGGCCTGATTGCTCACAATTTGAAGCCTGAAAATGTATTTTTCTGGATCTTTGTATTTGCATATCTAATTGCTATGTAATCAAAACTAAGTGAACTGTAGCTACTTCAAACTTTAAAATGAAAGGCAATCATCCTTATGGGGAGGAGGGGACCCCTAACTTACAAGCTAGCCTGAATACTAGCATTATAGTCCTCTTGTGCTTAATTATAGGTGTCTGGCTGAGCAGCAAATGTGTGCTTGTGTAATAGAGAAGTGAGTGTGCCTCTGACACACCAGTAGAGCTGTGCTATAGCAGCCTAAGCTTTGAGAGCCATTACTGTGTGTCTATTGTATGCATTGGCAATAGGATGGTGCCAGAAGGACTGCTAATTAACTGCTTTTTTTGATATGGAAAATAGTGGTTCCACCAGTGTGACCTTACTACTAAAACTAAAGCTTGTTTAAGCAGCTAGAATATGCTTGGTTTTCTGGTAGAAAGAATCCCCACCCTCCACTCCCAGTTGTTTCCTGACAGCTTTGTTTTTTGTTAGCCCTTTGGGGGTTAAAATCTGTTTACTATAGCATGAGTCCTTTGGGCCATTGTAGATTTCCCTTTTCACTGTATTATTAATTTGAGAGACAGTATATTCTTAACATCCTTAAATGTCATTCAAAGTTTTATAGCCACTAATTTCCAACATTTTCAGACTAATAGAAGCTCTTTTTATATTTTCTCATTGAACTTAGACATCTAACACAGGTTTAAAACATATTTTAGTTTCAATTAGCGTCAAACTAGTTCTTCTTAGTCATTCAGTCCCTGAGGGAAAGATAGGTTCAGCCTGATACCAAAGTCTTCAAGATTCAAGGATTTGGGTTGAGCTAGGGAACTCGTGAAACGTCTGCAACCCCCCACCTCCAACAAAACAAAATACTATCACTTCTCCTTATTTGACTTAATTCTGTTTTGACTTTCAGAAAGTTTATTCTACATCTAAGAATTTAGGATTATTAAACTGTTTTTAAAAGTACTAATTGCTTTTCAATTTTTTTCTCATTTTCTGGAAAAAGGGTTTATTTTTGTAAATTGTTAGTTGAAGTGGAGTTAGCAGATATGTTTTAGAAGATACTCTCATGAAGTTTTACCTTTTAAATTAAGACTTAATTTGTTGAGGCCAGACACAGTGAAACACATACACATATATATATACACACATATATATTTAATCCCAGCAACCTGGAGACAGAGGCAGGTGATCTCTGAGTTCAAGGCCAGTCTGGTCTATGTAGAGAAGCCCTGTCTCAAAAAATAAAATAAAAATATACCATGTCAGTCTTTTGATTTTTGCACTTCTTTTCAGTCAACAGTATTTTGTGAAAACAGCTTATGAGTGATCAACAATCAAATCTGAGAGTCCTGGGGTTCTGTGCTACTTGGCTTGAGGTCATCTCCAGCTGTAGGAAATGCCATTGAACAAATCAAACCCTTTATACATCATGTGGTTTGTGATTTTTGAACAGTTACTGAATATCTGATCTATTTCTGGTTTTTACTTGTGCTTTTGAAGTTGTTTCAGTCTTAAGTAATATTTTCATCAAAAGAGCGATTTTCTTCTTCATTTTTTCTATAATACATCCATATTTTCATGTAAACACTTACTATGTTCTTAGTTACAGCTTTATCTCACAGTAATTTATTTTCAGTAACCTCTAATTCCTGCACAGGCATGACACATGGGAGACACTGGGAAATGTAATGTATTGTGACCTTTCATGTGCTGTGCCTGAGCCAGCAGCCCCTGGGTTTAAAAATATTCTGTTAAATTAATTTGCTCTATATGTACAGTAACTATATGTAGTTACTGTTCTTTCAATACTGTATTTTAAAATTATTAGTGTGTGTGTGTGTGTGTGCGCATATGCACATGTCTGCCTATGTGTGAGTACATGTGTGCCAGGCAATACATGTGCTGTAGCACATTTGTGGAGATGAGAAGACAGCTTTCATGAGTTGAATCTTGTATTATACTGTGGATTCTAGAGTCCAAACTCAGGTACTAGGCTTTCATGGGACCTTTTTTTTTTTTTTTTGTACCTGTTGAGTCAGATTTCTTCCCTTTTTGCATGTGTGGGATTAGGTGTCTGTTATTCAGACACTGTCCCTTTGTATCCATCCTCTGCTCTTGCAACTCCCCCCACCCCCAAAGAACATAAAATAAGAGTTAAAAAAACAACAACAAAAAACATCTTGCAGTGGAGGTTGTAGTATGTCACAGTGTGCACACAATATACTCTTTTGTCTACACATCTTGGAAATGTTGATTGTAGTCATTGTTCTGTTTCCAAGCCTCTGGTTTTTTGCTACACCGTGGATACTGGATCCTTATAGGAGGGACTAATCTTGGATTTCCTGTAGCTGTGTCCTGGAGATACTGCAGCTTTGGATCTGTAGGATAGGCCCTTTCGTGTACTCCAGCAGATCATAGATGGAATAGATGTTGGTATTTTAGTAGGTATAACTACCATGCCTCTCCCCAGAGGTGTTTCAAAAGAGCTATCCCTAGGATTCTGATAAACTAATATAAGGAAAGATAGACAATATCAGAAGAAAAATAAAAGCAATTAAGTTCTCAAACTTCAATATAGAATCTATTGATAAAATAAATTTGGTAACTAGATGATTTTTACTGAATATGTATTTGAAGATAGGACAATGGATATTTCCTATTGTAGAGAACCAAGGGCTGGGAGCCATTTGGAAAAATTGGGGTTTTCATACTATATGTGCAGATCAGAGTTCGAGAGCCACTTACTTAGTTTCTAGCTTCTTGTGTCCTTGGATAAAGAACTGTGTCAGGAACATATGTATGACAAGGCAGTGGAATAGAGGCAGTTTATGAAAAAGAGTCCCAGGAATGGACAGAATGCTGGGGAAACACTTGTACAGCAGCTCTGGGACATGAGGTTCATTACCATTAATTTACATAGGATGTGTCTTTTCTCCAGTATGCATTTCCAGGTTTTGTTTTGTTTTTCCCTGCATGCTCTTTTTGTTGCTTATAGGCCAGGGTAAAGGGTCCCCCAGTCATGTTTGTTCCTGGCTTCTTTCATGTCGATGCTGCTCTTCTATTTCTCAGATGGTCTAATAGACACACATTTGGCATTCAGGAAAACAGATAAGCCTGAAAAAAAGATGTTTGAAGAAATAATGGCTTAGAACCTTTCAAGTGTGTTGGTAGACCTAACTAGGCAGGTTGTAGATCCCCAACCAGCAAAATGTAGAATGAACACAACACAGTATACACTGAGGTGTATCAGAACAAATCTTTGATACCACATACCAACAGACTGTCTTATCTGAGTGTGGTTCATATTTATTTTTCCAAAATTTAGAACGCTGTAACAGGAAGATTATGAATTCAAGTGTTGGTAATGTAGTAAGTGTAAGAGATCATTAACCGTACAAAGATCTTCTAGAAGTATAGTTAAAAACCTACTGAGGTGCAAAGTTCAAAAGTAAAATATAGCCCATGTATAATTATATATATTCATGTATTCACACATAGAAAGACTGCTTCAGAGTGAAACCTTGATGCTTTTGTGTATTTGTTTCCCACATCACTAGCCCATTCTTTTGTCCTGAGGGTCTTCCGCTTCATTTTAGTTTAGTTTTACTATATGTTTGTATTGCATAAAGACATCTTGAAGGCAGACAGAAAAGAAGATTACATATGAAATACTAAATGGCTGAGTTTATTAACAGAAAATAAATGGGAATGGAAAATAACTTCTAAATGCTAGAAGTTGAAATAACCATCTGAATTATCTAACTAGCAAAGACTGTCTCTTAAATGAAAGTGAAATAAGATACAAGAACTGATTGCCAGCACATTGATTGCATTAGGTAATGTTAGTGAGTGTTCTTTTAGGCTAAAGAAAAAGGTTAGTCATTAAAAATTGCTACTTAAAAGGAAATGGCTAATACTGGTAATAGTAAATATTCTGATAAATGAAAAATGCCTTACCGGACACATTATAATTTCTTATAAAAGACAATTGCTATTTAATGTAGATTTCTTAAATTATAACAGCGTATATATGGACCTATATGGTTATAAAATTTCTGTTATGTGAAATAGCAAAGAAGTAAATGTAAGTAACTCATGTATAATTAAAATTTGTATTATAACCTTTCCCCTCCTTGATAGCAACCATAAAAATACTACTAAGAAATATAATTAGAAAGTTACCAAAGTTAAGCTTAAAATGAAAATGCAATTATAGAACATACTACAGCAGTGAGACTAGAGAGGCGGCCTAGTGTCAAGAGCTCTGACTGCTGGTGTAGAAGACTGGGCTGCATTCCCAGCACCCCATGGTCATTCACAACCACTACAGTTCTAAAGCACCTGATGCCTTCACACCTCTGGTATTTCTTGCATACACACCTGGTATAGACATACAACTAGGCACACATGCATCCATTAAAAATACAATATCTGAATTAAAAAAATAACATACACACCGCTGGATCTGATACGGTAGAGAAGAAAGTATGGAAAGGAAGCAGAGGAACAGCAGAATAGTTGCTTACATAGACTGTTAAATGGAGCAGCTGTAGCTTCAGCCCTGCCCTAAATTGCTTAAATAACAGTGGAAGAAACCCACCCCAGAGCATCGGGGTTGCTCTTATTAAAGCCCATCAAGAGATATACTATCCATAAGAGAAATCCTGTGAGGTTGAAAATACAAAAAAAATGGAAACAATATTTCTAGAAAATAGCATGCAAGTGTCTCTTGATATAAAATAAAATATTCTCAAAAGGAAATAAAGGAGATATCTTGTAATGGTAAAGGTTAATCTAACAAGATAATGAAATAGCATAAATACAACTTTATACATGAGCCAAAAAATTGAATATAGGCACAAACTGTAATTAATTCTACAATCAGAAGTAGGTTTTGTTTTGTTTTTGACTGAAGAGGAGGCAGATGTTATTCCCACCATCTTGGCCTTCTGAGCCATGTTAAATATTGTACCTAATAAGTAGAAACTCTATTTTCTTTTCAGTACACTAGAGTGAGGCCTATGCATGCCATAGGGTAAGAAAGTAATGAGAATTGTATAACTTAAACTTCAATCATAAAGGAATTACATACCAAATATTTTGAAAATAAGTAACACAACTTTCTATGACTCACTGGCCAAGACATATGGAGGAAACTAGAAAACATTTTTAGTTGAATGATTGTAAAGAATACAAGACAGAAAAAATCATGAGGTAAAAACTTGTTTAAAGGGGACTTTTATTTATGTGTTTTACAACGTTAGAAACATCAAAAATAAACTAGGCTCTGTACAATTAAAAAGGAACTAAGAAATATAAGATGTAAAATACTGAAATTGAAAAAAGATAATAGAGAAATGTAATGAAACTGTCTTTCAGAGTATCAGTGTAATAGATGAAACTCTAATTAGGCTGATCTATAATGAGTAGAAAATACTGATAACCAGTGTCTGAGAAGAGGAAGGATATACTAGAGGTCCCGTATTTATTAAAAAGTTCTTGAAGGGAAGCATGACATGAGCAACATTTTGAGATAAGGTGTCATGTAGCACAGGATAACTTTGACCTCTAAATCCTCCTGTCTCCACTTCACAAGCTCTGGGAATTTAGATGTGTGCCAGTATTTCTTGCTCCATGAGGACATTTAGGGTAAAAAATTAGGCAGTTTATCTGAGAATAGATTCTTTGAAAACAAATAGCTATCAAGAAGCAGCAAATCCCTAGTATCTGTATGTTGGTTAAGGTCTGAGCTGTTTTTTAAAATTTCCCTATAAAGAAAAGGTTATACTTTTGTGTATTCGATATTTAGAACGGAAAAATGTAGGAAAAGGTTAATATCCCCCATGGTCACTTGATACCAATTTTTTACAGATAATAATTAACAAATTTTAGTAAGTTTAATTGAAATACTTACTGCAACATTTACCAAGTGATATGTGTCTTTCAAGAGTTGTTTAGCTAATTGTGTCTTGAGAATTCAGAGCTTCTAGGCTAATTAATATCCACTTGTCAGTGATTGCATTCTATGTGTATTCTTTTGTGATTTGATTGGGTTACCTCATTTAGGATGATATTTTCCAGTTAGGGGAGTACCAGGACAGGGAAATGGGAGGGGGGTGATTGGGAAATGGGCGGAGGGAAGAGGGCTTATGATACCGATGGGGAGCGGGGAACTGGTAAAGGGGAAAGCACTCAGAATGTAAACAAAGAATATAGAAAATTAAAAAAAAAAGAAAGAAAGAAAGAAAGAAAAGTTATGGGAGAAAAAAAAGAAAAAAAAAGATGTTTAGCATCTCCAAGCCAATCAATGCAGTCCATCATATCAGAACTGTGACTGTGTCTATAGCTGCATAAATATGAGCTTGGCCATAAATTCATAACTGACCCTGTCCCCCACCAGGGAACTAAAAGTAAAAGGAGGCACCCTCATCTACAAAATAATTATAGTAGCATGAAATAATAAAATACTGTGTTTTCTCTCCTATGCTCACAAAGACCCCAGGGATATTTGATTTTATCATTTTAATTTTTGTTGGCTAGTGCAAGCAAAACAAACCCAGAGGAAAGGTGGCTCAGGAGTTAAGAGTGCTTGCTGCTCTTGCAGAAGAGTTGAGCTTGCTTCTTAAGGACTGTGGACCACAGTCAGGCAGCTCACAACCCCCCGTAACTGAAGTTTCCAGGGATCCAGTGGCTTCATCTTTAATCTGTGGGTACTTATATACAGATGCATGCATACCATCATCATTGTCATCATCATCATCATCATAAATAAAAATACCACATAGAACAGAAGATAATTTAAATTTTTTCAGACCTGACTATATAAAAAGATTCTAGAGCATGATAAATGCTGTATTTACCAAATACTATCACTGAAAAACATGTAAAGTAGAAAGTATCAGAACAGGAAGATACAGGTATTCATAGTGACGCAGACCTAACACCACCATACTGAAGAGTGAATGGAGTCGGGTGCTTGGCCCACTCACAATGTTTGTTCTATAGGAAAAGTCTTGTCAGACACAGGAGCCTCAGAAATACTTTGTGTTCTTGAAATCAGCTGAAGATGGAAGATTAAGTGTCCCTCAGAGTGGCTTGTTTTCGCAGCATGAGGAAGGAACACTAAAGTAGATGAAAAGCTAGGAAAATAAAAGCAATAAAGACAAGCTGTGATAGGTATAAAATTTCTTGAACAAGGTCACTAAAGATTAACTCATAAAGAATATTCCTCTGAAAATTAGCAAAATATACTCTGAAAGAAAAACAGCACATTTATTGTCTTGAATAGCAGTGACATTTTAACAGGTTTTTCCTACACTTAGTCTTTTCATTGTATTCTGTGATAAAAGGAATTTATCAGTGTTAACAGGTTTTTTTTTTATCCATTCATGTTTTGTATGTCATCGTAGTCTATGTTGCTGTGTAGTTGATAATGTAGCTGTAGCAGTGAATTGGCTAAACCTCAAGAGCTCTCTGGATTCTCTCTCTCTCTCTCTCTCTCTCTCTCTCTCTCTCTCTCTCTCTCTCTCTCACACACACACACACACACACACACACACACACCTTTACTAGCTCAATGGTTGGGTCCTTCTAAACCTCCCCTTGACTAGCACACATTCCCCTCTGGTATTCCCGGCTTAATACCTTCTAAATCTCTATCTTTGCTGCCCTGTTGCCTGGGCACCCACTACCCCCTCCCCACCCAGGAGGGCCACTTTCCCTTTCCACCTACATTGCTGGATGATTTTTCTTCTGCAGACCTGATTCCTCTCCCTCCAAGTCATGGCAATTCTCCCATTCCTATCCCTCTCTCCCTTGGTCCCTTGCCCATGCAATCTAAAAATCCTGCTTCCATCTCCCTGCCCAGTCATTGGTTTTAAGGCAATTCTGTATTACCAAACGAAGCCAGCTGGGGACAGGGACCCTCAGGTCTGGAAGCAGCTTTTGGGAGCCAAATTAAGACAAAGCATTAGAACCAATTCCCAACATGTAGCAACTTTAAGAATAATCATATTTTTCCTCAAGCTATTGGAAATTTGTTACCAGAAACTCTTAAGATGTCTGGGTTCTTTGTTTTGTTTTTTGTTTTGTTTTGTTTTGTTTTGTTTTGTTTTTAATCTTAATCTTATCTAAACTTAGCAAGTTAACTTGTTGCCACAATTTCACAGAAGTTGATAGAAGACCTGTGCTTCCCGAATTAAAAGCTAAGCTTTTTGATTGATATAAAAAGCAAAAACAATGTCCTCATATTTGCAGCTAGTCCCTGAATCTGGTGTGCACCAGTGCTAAGGAAGGCTGTGACACTTGATTCTGTGACTGTATTTGTAAAGAGGAACATTGGCCAGGACCATGACCTTCTAAGCAAGCAGCCGAAAAGATTGTCCTACCCCATCTTTCAGCATTAACATCCTCTGTGACTAGAAACTTGAAGAGATCACTAAAAGTATTTCAAGTATCTGGTCACCTCAGCAATGGTTAGGCAAGGAGGGCGATATTGTTGCCCTTCAGCATTAATAAGACATGTCAAGCTTCAAAAATGGTGCTGTGTTACTTAAAAGAATGTCTTAGAATTTATCCTTGAGATGAAGTGAGTGGGTGACAGTGCTTTCTGCACAAATCTGACTACGTGAGTTTAACCCCTGGAAACCTATAGTGAGAAGAGAGTGGGTTCTCTAAAGTTGTTTCCTGACCTCCCTTTACAGGATCTGGGACATGAATCCCCATGTGCATCATGTACACAATAAATAAGAAATGAAATGTGGAAAAGAAATGTTTTAAAATGAGTGAAGTACCAAATACAAATAAGTACAATAGATAGAGTATAGATGAGGACAGTATTAGGAAAAGTACAGTGAGAGATTTTAGAAGTATGAGTTTGAAAAACATATACAATGTTTTTGTTTGTAAAATACTGTTTCTGTAATGTTTATGATAAATATATCATTCCTAGATTTGCTTTATTAACTTTATTCTGTTGTAAGTATCCAATGTATAATCTTAATGACCCTACCATTCTCCCTCCCTCTCTCCCTCTCTCCCCCTCTTCCTCCCCCCCCCACCCCCCCTCCCGTCGTGTGCGTGCGTGCGTGTGTGTGCGTGTGTGTATGTGTAAGAGTTCGAGGCCTGTGTATCTTTTCCCTTAGGTCTCCACCTTACTTACCCATTTATTTGTTTGTTTATTTCATGTGTCTGCATGTATATCTGTACTCTGTATAGTGCCCACAAGGAACAGAAAAGAGAGTCAGATCTTAGGGGTGGGGTCTGTTATTACAAATAAGGTAGTGGTGAGCTGCCATGGAATCAAACCAGGTTCTCTAGAAGTGCAGCCAGTGTTCTTAACCCACTGAGCTGACTAGCCAGTACTTAAGTATTTATTTTTTAAGATAGGTTTCTCACTGACCCTGGAGTCCATTGTTTGAAATAGATCACCTGACCATTGATCCCTCTAGATCCTGTCTGCAACACATGGTAGCATCCTCTCCTCAAAATATGTCTTTCATAGAGTGCTGGGATCTGAGCTTACTTAGTTCCTATGTTCACAGAGCAAGAATTTTATTTGCTGAGCATCTGGCAGCTCTATGACTGTTAACTTCTGACTACATAGCAACAAACAGAGACTTCCACATTGTCAGAAACATATTTTTATTCTTATAAATGTTTCTTAGTTTTGTTCTAGGAAGTGGTTGGAAAAAGTTTAGCACCCTTAAATCTTGATTTTGCAACTTATTTAGGCAATACTTGAATAGTGGTTCATACTAAGTTGAATTGTTTCCCTTTGAGATATTGTTGATGAAGGATGAGATGTTTCACAGTCTATGATGTTTTTGGAAACTGATTCCTGACCTTTAGACTCTTCTGCCCAGCCTACATGGGTCTGTTGAGTTACAGTACTAGACCGGATGCTAACAGCTCTCAAGCAGTCCTGAGCCCTGTCTGCTTTACATTCCTGGACTCTCAAATTGCTGTTCTAGTATCTTCTAGTGGGCCGAGACTAAAGCTGTTGATTATTGTCAACTTGGGCAGTTACAGCTGGTCCCTGTCCTCTCACCATTGTTCTTTCTCTTCTTCAATGCCTAATTTCTAGTAGCTTGGAATTGTTGCTTCATATACTTTGTTTCAGATAGAGTAAGAAGTGAGCATTGCTCCTGGTTCTTTGTCTTGATTACAAATGAAAGTCTTTCCAAGTCTACCTAACAGATATATAAAAATAAACAAAAACAAATTTTGGTGAGAAGTACAAGTATTCTTTAACATTAAAATTTAGATTTAAAATTATTGTCACAGAAATATTTATGCTTCGTATTTGTCATGCAAATGATTTTGGGGTTCCCACTGTTTTGATTCAGTGACTCTTTACCTTCAATGCTCTTCATGGTGCATCCTGGGTAAAAAACAGCTATCATTTATTAAATAGAACTAATTGGTATTTATATAATCTCTTAAACTGAAAATATTTTAAATAGCCAGATTAATATTTATTAGATATATTTGTAATGTCTTGGGTGCTCTTAAGATTCTCTGATGATGCAATGCTACCATTTTATTCTACATTGATATTGCATGGAATTTGCCTTTTGCTATAGTTCTGCTAAGATATATTGTTATTAGGAATGTGGTGTGATCTAGTAATGAAATAGATAAGCTTTGGGCTACTAGTTAGCATAGTTTGATTATTGCTGTTTTTCTTTGAGTTCTAATTAGCTCACTATGATTGTAAGTCTACTCTTCAGAAGCATATGCCTAGGTGCATTTTTCTGCTGAAGTTACTGATAAAATAGAATCTTGTACTTGGTAAATCTTATTATTTTTTGTCTTCATTGTTTGTCCTCAATGTGAAAAATAATAGGAAAGCCTTTGTTATTATGCCAGTTTACTTCCATTGACTGTAATTGACATAGTAACAGACTAATAATGACTTTTACAAGAAAGGTCTAATAATGGGTACTATTGTTTACCTCTGATAATTTGCTTTAAGTTTGGGTAGCAGTTATATTTATGTTCAATTTGTATATTTGTAAATTACGTATGTGCATGTGGCCAGTTATAAGTTTGATAAGGCTTTCAAGCATGTACATGCATTCCTTGCTTGGTAACCAGAAGCTAGCAAAGAAATGACATAGATGATTGTCTGTGAAACTTAATACAATGCAAGAATGAACTTTATAGTTCTTTTTTATTCAAAATTATGTATACACATACATATATACAGATGCACATCAAATCCAACAGCTAGATCTCCCTCCAATTCCTCCAGGATACCCTCATTGACCCCAAATTTCATGTTCATCTTTTAAATTCTAAGAACCCACTAAGCCCATTTAGTGCTGTCCATTTGTGCATGGCATACAGCCATCCATGGAGCATGGCAACAGCAGTGGCCACACCCCAAAGAAGAATGATGCTTCTTTCCTAGCAGCTCTTCACTGTATACACAGTTTTAAAAGTAAAAGCCACTTGAAATATAATGAAACCAATATCTAGCCATTTGCTGTGCATTTTGTTTTCCTTTTACTACTTGAAATACAGCAACCAGTGCTTCATTTACATGATGAGATCTATTTTCAAAATACTTATTTAAGGTTGGCTGGAAACTAGTGTTATTAACCCTTCTGTAATGAGTGGAGTTATCACTAAGTTGGAGGATGAAAGTTTTGATTCATTTCCCATATTGGCAGCTTATTTGTGTGATACTGCTAAGTGACTTGTTTAAACTTGATAACTTCTTTCATAAGTAAAATCTAGAAGTACCATGGTTCTCAGATACTCATTATATATAAAAAATGGCACTATATGTTTCCTAGAGTAGCAATGCTATCTCTTGTGATTGTCTTGGCCACTTTCATCCTCAGCTGGATATATATTAGGTGCAGCATGAATGTTGGCTGTGTTCTCATTTGACTGACCAGGCCCATAGCAAGGCTTTTGTTTACTTTGGAAACTAATTGAAAAGCTTTGTATTGTCATCGTAGCAAAATAATAGAAACATGACTTTAAGTAATTGGCACTAGGTGCATGTTACAAAAGGTGTATTCTGTCTTTGAAAAAAAATGTATTAATAACATTGCACTTTTTTTTTTTTTTAAAGGAGGAGCAAAATAGAGGCAAGCCCAATTGGGAGCATCTAAATGAAGATTTACATGTACTAATCACTGTGGAAGATGCTCAGAACAGAGCAGAAATCAAGCTGAAGAGAGCGGTTGAAGAGGTGAAGAAGTTACTGGTACCTGCAGTAAGTAAATTTTCATCTTGAATTTTTTTTTAAACTTTTTCCTTTTTAGATTGACTTAAAAATGTAATGTTAATACAGGATGGGTTGTTAATTGTTATAGATTTTATTTAACCACAAATATAAAAATAATATATGTCTCATTAAATATATAGTGTAAAAGACAGGATTACTCATTCTTAACCAGGAATCCCTGCTTATTTTTGTGAAGGAAGGGATGTGGTAGAAAAACAAGCCTAATTAGCTTACTTCTTAAAAGACACAGTCAACTTTTAAATTGCCCTGTTATAGGAGAAGCATCTAGATAGATCAGTCAGGATGCTAAAAGTTTTTGTTTTGTTTATTTTCTGTTTTCTTTTTCTTAAAATGTGAAGTATGCTGGACATGGTGGCACATGCATACAGTCCCTCCCCAGCACTTGAGAGGCAGAACAGGCAAATCTAGGTAAATTCTAGACCAGCCTTGTTTACATAGTGAGTCTAGGACAGTCAGGGCTAGAAAGACCCTGTTTCCAAAACCACCAAACAGGTGAAAAACAAAATCAAAAAAGGTTAAGTAATAGCAATTCAGTAATTCACTAGTTGCTAGTGTAATTAGTACTGTAGGAAAGTAGAGTTTGCTCATATGCTAGGGTCTCTTGTGGCATACTTCTGTAAATAAGTTAGTGTTGCATAGTAAAACTTTCTTATTGCATAGTAAAATCTGTGTTTTTACTGAAAGCTGAGTTTTATTGATTTCATAGGCACCAATCCAAATGCTTTTTACACTTACCCGCTCACACTGTTAAAGGTCATATTTAGGAATCTTACATAAGACATTGAGAATAAAGTTTGAGACTAGCATCTCATGAGACCTCTTTCTGTTCTTTCTACTCATTTTCTTCCTTCAACACTTCTTTACTTTTTTATTTTGCTGCGTAATATTAGAGTACTGTTTTTTTTTTCCCCAAGCAGGCAATGAGAACAAAATGATTTTAAAGATGAATGAAGCCATCTTTCTCATGTTAATATGGAAATATTTTGGTTGGCTGCTCTTAAGCTAGGAAAATCTGTTGTTAGTATGCTGTCACCAGAGCCATTTTGTTGCTTCCATGAATGCATTTGAGATCTACTGTTGTTCATATCCCAGTGGTCTGTTCTTTATTGTCCTCACAGTCCACTTTCTAAGTGAGCTCATTCATTAGAAACAGTTTCTCATTCATTTGAAAACATTGGTTCCTTGCTAGGAAAGAATTTGATACAAATTCTGTTGATAGATACTTAAGGAACATGGACATGTAGTTGTTTGCAAAGATATACTGTTAAATCTTATCCACTTCCCTTTCCTTAGTAACTGTGTGGTCTTGAAAAGCAGTGCAAGGAGACTTGTGGATATTTAGTTACAGTTTCATGGACAGGAAAGTATTACAGTGCCATGTATTTAACAACACATGTTAAACTAATGTAGCCAAAAGAAAATGGTCTAATAGTTTACTATTTACCCATTTGATTTTTCTAGGCATTGCTTTTGTAATTTACTTTTATTCTACAAGATATTATAAAATAAAGAGCATTGATTTAGAAGATTATTGGTGAATTCTAAAAAATTTTGACCTGTTTTCTTTAATTTAGTGGGGGGAAACTAATGGTGAACTAAGACTTTGGAGTACCCACTCTTTCATTTATAGAATTTCTTGTTGATCGGTGAGCCTGACTTGGGTTTGGTCCCCAGGTTCAACAATGTTGGGAGAACCAATTTCTGGAGGATGTCCTCTGAATTTCACATGAGAGCTGAGTGCCCCTCCACTTGTACAGAGGTCCCTGAGCACAGAAGTAAGGCATTTGATGGAGACACTGTTTAGGACTGAGTGTTCCAAGCAAGGACTCTCACTCTGTCCATTGTCCAGTTGTGTGTCCCTGTATCTGTTCCCTTCTAGTGCTTCTTGATAATGCCTGGGCAAGACACTTGTCTACAAGTATAGCTGAATGTCATTAAAAGTTATATTATTGTTGTATTCTTTTATCAGTAGTATTTGGATTTCTGGTCTCAGGTTCCTGGCCATCTGAGTGTTCCATCTCATGGAGTGGGCTTTAATTTTAGTCAGATAGTGGTCGTTACTCCTATAACATTTGTGTCACGATTGCACCTGTGTATCTCATAAGCCACCATTACAGATGGAATGGTATGTAGTTGGATTGGTGTTAATCTGTCTCCTCTGTCCACTCTAGTGTTCAGAGTCCTACTACCATGAACAGCAGTCAGTAGGCAGGAATGGAGGTTCTAGGTAGGCCCCAGCCTGCCTTCTTGTTGTAGGGCATCACTGTCAGTTGTGAAGAGAGAACCATAAGTAGCATCAGCAATGTACCCTGGTTGTTGGGGTTCTGGGGAGCTCCTTTGCCAAGAACTCAATTAGATATAATGCATTCTAAAGACTGGATGTCTCCTTTGATGGTGACAGGTGTTTACTTGGTACTTTGTCTCCCTATTATTTAGTGACTCCATTTATATTTCTTTCATATATATGTTTTATGAAGCTTTTACTATAGTAGATTTCCATACTGTCCCTCAGGTGACCCTGAGTTTTAGCTGTATCTCCTCTTCTTCCTTTCTTATCTTTTCTGCCCTCCCCACTTCAGATTGTTTTCAGTTCTTTTGTGTTAGAAGTCTTCTAGCTATTTACAAACAATAAATTGGTAACTGTAGTCATTCTGCTGTTACAAAGCACTAGAATTTATTCCTCTTATCTAACTGTAAATGAGCACCTCTTAAATACCCCCTTCGCACCCCACCCCACTCTTCTCCTTCTGTATTTACTATCCTACTTTCTGGGTTCATGAGACCAACTGTTTTAAGCTTCATTATGTGAGGGAGAACTAATACAGCGTTTATTTATATTAGCTGTATTTGTTGAAAAGAAAATTCAGAAATGTAACTAGAATTAGTCAGATGACTTCTACCTATACTTGATTTCTGATGTTAATGTTACCAGCTTATTTTCTAAGTGCATATTTTAGACGCTAGAATAATTTTTCTAGTGTGACATTACACAACTACAGTTTTGTATGTCGTGAAGAGTCATTAATAGTGTTTTTCATGGTTTTCCCTAGTAACATGCTTTAAATGCCATCATATATATGACTATGCTATTATCAATCACTTATTAATATTTCTTGCTTATTAATAGTATCACAGATAATATCTGTAGTAAATGTTAGAGGCTGCCTGTCTAAATATTTTAGAATGTTTCCAGAAATAAAATTAATATGGTTAAATATGTGTCTGTATATCTCTAAGGTACAATAAAGGGTGATAGAGAACCACTGGTTAGGACAAAGCTCTTTTAGATAATGATTACAAAATGCTTCTTGAAGAGATGATTTTGAGAAATGTGTAGTACAACTATTTGGATATCTTAGGAATTTTCTTAGTTACCGAGAACAGAAGTGATCCTGTGTCCTGTTTGAAATACCATGGTGCTCAACAAAGTTAAGTGAGCTGGAGATATTTGTGAGGTAATTGGGAAAGTAGGTTAAGGCATTGAGTCTTTATTCTGAAATAGGTTGTTGGGAGAGGTGGACAGGAATGGCACAACCTGCTTGCTGCTGCCTGTTTCAATGGATTTTTCTGGCTACTTAGCTAGTAGGCTTTGAGGGCAGCGGTGAAAGCTCAGATGTCACTTACAAAGCATTCAGTGTAAGTGTTTAATTCAGAATAGTTCATGGCTAGATACATACAAGTTGTTTGAACTAGAGTCAAGGATGATGGAGGTGTTTGATGAAGGATTTATCTTGAAGGTGAATTTAGTTGACAGGAATTTTGATTAGACTTGATATCTTGAAGGTAAAATTAGTTGACAAGGATTTTGATTAGACTTGATGATGTAGTATATGTGATGCCTTAAAGCAATTGGTGCCTCCTTTAATTTTCATTGTTAGAAACAAAGAAACTGGGTTTGAAATGTGAAAACTGAAAAGCCATTCACATGGTAATAACTAACAAGAATTTGATGAGAACATGGAGCTATGATTCCTCAGGTATTTAGAGCACTGGACTGGAAGCGCATAAACTGGACTACATTACCTTCTAGTGTAGGACCTCCTTTTGGGGAGACCCCCACTCTATTCTCGGGATAGCGTCTACCCAAGGAAACACGAGAGACCGACTTGATGTAAATGCATGAGGTAGTTTATTATCAGAGCTCTGGATCGACACATATCTCACACAGGAGACAGTGGAGTCGACCCTGAGGCTCAAAAGTTAGGGATTTATATAGGAAAAGTCAAGGGGGTTGTCAGGGGGGTTTGGCACGGTTACACATGATTTGCTGATTCAAACATTGGCGGGGGATTCTGGCGTGCAGGGTGGGTTTTTTTGCAGGAAGGTCATTTTAAACTGCATCCAAGGACAGGAGACAGGAGACTCCAGTCCAGATAGTGTATGACCCATAGGAGTTTTCCCAGGCATGCCCCTTATCTTTTATGGCCGGTCTGTTTGTGGAATGGCTCAACCACAACCTTGCTTCAAGCTTGTCCAGCATGTCCTGGCTCAGTCTGCTTGCTGCCTCAACTATAGATTCTGAAAAGTCCCAACTCCCTTCACTAGGACATTTGTACTAGTGTAGCAGAGAATGCCTACTGCTTAAAGGTTTTAAACCTGGGCCAAATTCTATAGGAAAAAAGGAGTAATTTTGCTTTGTTTTGCTTTTTAGCCTGCTTGTCCTGGAGCTTGCAATCTCAAGTACTAAGAATTACAAGCTAATGCAACAACTTTCTCTTTCTCTTTCTCTTTCTCTTTCTCTTTCTCTTTCTCTTTCTCTTTCTCTCATTCTCATTCTCATTCTCATTCTCTTTCTCTCATTCTCATTCTCTTTCTCTTCCCTCTTTTTCTGTGTTTTGAAGTGATACACTATAGTCTCTGGACTCATCTGGTAAGGGGCTATTATCTTGCTTATGATATGATATCATTTAAAGATTAAATTTACAACTAAAGCCCAAAATAGTCTTGTTTTTGTTCTTATGTTTGGTGTTAGTCTTTTCTAGAAAGATAAAAGGACAATTCTGTGCCCTTTTTGTGGAGAAAGCTGAATCTAGGGGGTGTGGGTGAAGCAAGGAACACTCAGCTTTGCTTGATCTGAGCTTTATAATTACACGGAATTAAGTATCTTGTTTGTGGTTTTTTTCTCTGCTGAGTTTTAAGGCTCATAAATTTGACAAACATATCCTCACTTGTTGTGATGCAGTTCTAACCTGTCTAGTTTTGAAATGTTAAATGTAATATTTAGTAAGTCACATTTGGTTGTGTGTGTTTGTGTGTGTATGTTTTGAACTAAACTTATTACGTGTATGCATGCAGGGAGTGTTCATGTGCTGGAATGGGGTGCAGGTAGTGAGGTGAGAGGGCAGCTGTAGGTGTTGGTGCACACCTTTACCTTGTTGGAGTAGGGTTTGTTGTTTCTGCTGAGTATATGAGGCTTCTTGGAGTATGAATGTCCAGAGGAACCCTGGGATACAGACATGTGCCGTTGTACCCACTTTACCTGGATTTGCAGGGCAGAGACTGTCCTCACGCATGCTCAGCACATACTTCCCTACCTTCTGGAGCAATATCTAAAATCCAAAGGTGGGTTTTGGTTTTTGGTTTTAACTTCAGTTTGTATTTGTTTTGTTTTGTGATGGGGCTTTACTATGTAGCTCTAGCTGTGAAGACTCACCTGCTCAAAACATCTTGCCTCTGCCTCCACAGTGCTAGGATTGAAGTTCTATATGATCAGTGATGCTGGGCTTAAATTTCAGTTTTAAAACAACCCTAAGTACATTTCATTCCTTTTGCCAGTAAGCAAACAGTATTCCAATCCCCGCCCCCCGAAAGTAGTTCAGCATTCAAATCTAACTTCATGATTAATAAAGGTTTTGCAATGGCCACACGTCATTCATTAGAATCAGATATTTAGAAGACTTGTTTTTCAGTGAAATAATGTTTTTGTTTCACGTTTTTGATAGATTACTTTAATCCTTTTGTTTTCTAATTTACTAATACACCATGCATTAAATAGGCATGAATATATAGTAGTATTATATATAGTATTTTTATTGTACAAGTTTGTATTCATTGTCTTTAAGTATCTCTGAGTATAAATATACTCAAAAGTCTTTAGAGATGTGTATATATATGTATATATATACATATATATACATATACACATATATATATGTGTATATATAAATAGTATATATAAATAGTATATTATATATATATATAAATAGGCATGAATATATAGTATCATTATATATAGTATTTTTATTGTACAAGTTTGTATTCATTGTCTTTAAGTATCTCTGAGTATAAATATACTCAAAAGTCTTTAGAGATGTATCCTTAATAGAAACTGTTGATAATCTTTGAGGGTACGCAAAAATGGGGTTGGGAGCCACGGTCTCCCTATGTTGCCTAACCTGAGCTCAGGGTCCTCCTGTTTCAGTCTACCACCCAGAGTTCTAATGTTAAGGTCTGAAACCATCATGCTAGGCCTCCATAATATTTCTGTAATACTTGTGTTCCTGTGGGTTGGAAGAGTATCCTCTCTTGTCATTTTCACTCCTTTCAAGTAATTCTCCCTAGTAAGCTAGTAAAGTTGATATATTTTTAAAATTTCAAATATCAAAGAAAATCATTCAGTTTTATTATTTTACTCAAGTAAAACTGTACCACACTAGCCCCTCTGAAAGTGGAAGAGGAAATAAGCTGTTTGGTTTTAAACTCTTTACTATATAGTACAGTCTCTTTTGACATTTTAAAAATATTAGGATTTTTGGGGTAGGTTCATGTAAGTTCCCTAATGTAGCTTGTAAATGGGAGAAAGATTTTTAGTCCTCTCATAGCCTAGACCTGTGATGATAGAAAGGTGGGTACTCCATTATTGAGTTATCTCTATAACTCTGAAAAACGGTTTCAGGGCACTAGATTGCCATAGCAGATCTTACTGTATGAAGATACATTAAATAGGGCTTACATAGGAAGAAATAATGCCTTGTGTTAGGGCTTAATACAGTGATAGCATTGTTTTAGGTACATTATAGAAGAACATTAGTATTACTTAGAATTATTGTGAATAA
This sequence comes from Apodemus sylvaticus, assembly GCF_947179515.1. Classification (NCBI taxonomy): domain Eukaryota; kingdom Metazoa; phylum Chordata; class Mammalia; order Rodentia; family Muridae; genus Apodemus; species Apodemus sylvaticus. Next base: position 43,929,494 of record NC_067494.1, read on the forward strand.
GATAACTGGCAAACTAGTTTTCTTGATTTTTATTTTTTCCTTTTCCTAAACGGACTTTTAAAATAGCTAATGATAACTCGACATTTTGCATTTGCTGGCCAATTAGGCTTTGGACAAAATGATTATTTATGATTTTAATTTTCCATAAATTGTTTACATTAGTAATCACATCACAGAAATTTTACAAGGCTCTTACAATCTGTGTTGAACTTTGTTCTTAGAACTATAAAACTTGGCCCCTTTAAAAATAAATTGGTCTGTTGCCAAGTTTATTGGGGGACAGAGTTTCTAAAGTCTTAGCACAGCACTCATCTATTTACAAGTCAGCTGCAAACATCTGAGCTGTGGATGATTCACTTCCTTTCAAATTGTTTTTTTTATTTTGTCTCACAGAAAGCTTCCATATTTTCTTATCTCATGGATATTTATTTATTTATTTGGCCCTGACACAAACTAAAATCATCTGGGATGGAGACTATTTTTCTATTTGTAACTGTTGTAGGCTTGTGGTAGTACTGGACATATACCAAGTGAGCCGGTAAGCAGCATTCTTCCACGGTCACTGTTTGAGTTCCTCCTGCCTGGTGTTCCTGCATTGGCTTCCCTGGTGATGGGCTGTCAAGTGTAATTCAATTAGCTTTCCTCCTCAACTTTGTTTTAGTCTGTGTCTTATTACAACAGAAACCAAATTAGGACATCTCCCAATTCTGTATTCAATGTGTTTTGTTGTTATTGTTGTTTTTCTGTTTGTTTGTTTGTTTTTTGCTACATTAATGTCATATATTACAAATTTCTACCTTTTTTTTTGTTGCCTTTTTGATTGGTTGGTTGGTTGGTTGGTTGGTCTTTTTACTTTTGTGGCATAGTGTCATTGCCCTGTTTTTCAGTTCGTTGGTATTTTATGTACTTACTAAAATAGTTGGTTTGGGTTATGCCTTTAAGGTAACCCAGCTTCTTGTCTCTTACTGGGTTTCTCAAAATTTATTTTACTTTTAGTTTGAGTCCTATCAAACAAGTACTTTTTTCTATTTGTGATGTGCCTCTCCCATTTTTGTATTATCATAAAGGCTTTTAAATACAAATAATCGCTATATTGATAATCAGAATTTCTCTTGTTTTTCTAATATCCTAGTGGTCAAAATATTTACCATAAAGTACATTTTAAGTTCTTTATCTCCATAAAGCTGTAGGATCTATAATAGTGCTCTTTTTCATCATGATGTCAATAATTTGCTTTCATTTTTCTTGAAAAATCTATTAATCTTCTAAATTTCACATTTTGACTTTTGTTAATTTTTCTCTTTCACTGACCTCTGCTTTTCTTCTACTTTATTTGAACTTAACTTTATTTGGACATTTTAAAGTAAGATTAGTGATCTAAAACCTTTCTTTAATAGATAGAAATACGGTTATAGTACATATTACTCATTTCAAAGTGTTTTCTAGTTTCTTTTGTAGTATTTAGAACTTTTCTTTGTATTTCATTGGTTGTTTTTATATTCTTAATGAATACATTCTATGTGTTTTTATCTTTTCAAATAATGATTATTACACTTTTTATATTATTTACCTATTTAATTTATTAGGTAGATCTAGGGCTCTATGCCTCACAAGTATGTCTGGTACTCTACCTCTGAACTGTATTCCCAGCCCTCATTATATATAACCTAGTGATAATGTCTGTTTTGGTGAACATCTCATCTTTACTTAAGTACACTTGTATGTGGATATATATTCTGCAGTAATTGGGTCTTTGGTTTGTAAGGCTCATTTAGATAAAAGTAATTGTGAATGTATCAGTCTTTTCCTTGGTTGTAAATAGTCTCCTCTGTGGCATTGAAAGGGCAGATGGACTTGATGCACACATGCCTATATCTCTAATTGACAAAACCTGTCCGAACAGGGTTTGGCATTAGCATTTATTGTTCTGCATGGTAGCGGCTTTCCTCTTATAATCTTGTCCTTTATTCCCTCTTGTCCCCAAACACCAATCACTGTATTCAGTTTTCTACAGATAGTACCAAGCAGTGTAACTTAAATGCCTTTGATGGGCATTGTAAAAGTGATTACTTTAGCTGTGTGAAAGTGTGAGACATGTGTGCCCCTTTACTCCCTCCCCGGTTTTCTATGTTAAAAGGATTGGTTACCTCAACTGCAGCATTGGAGAAGCCAGTTACAGATTCAGTTCCTGATGATAATGGGAGGCACTATATGTAAAATGAGTCTATAGAGTAAATAGTTGTCTTCCTGATCCACAAAAGGTGAAAATATCCTAATGAAACCCATTATGCACCATGCTAACTCTAATGCAATTTTTAGAAAAGAAAATAGGGAGGGGCAATAAGCATTTTTATATACATCATTATTTCAGAAGGGATTCAAAAAATTCCAGATGAAAGAAACAGGATATTGTGCAGACATGAAGACTAAGAAAACCGTGGAGATACAGGTTGTGTGCCTTCATCTCCTAATCTCTTTCTGAAGGAAAACAGTTTCCATGTGTTATGCCAGGACTAAAGTGGAAAGCTGAACTGTGAACTTCTGACGAGAGAGGTTCCTGATGTCAAGCAGCATGGACTTACGCTTAAATCCTAACAGACTGTGCATACATAAACAGCTTTACTCTCAGACAGTCCATAACATGTTTTGGGGCTTTGTAGTAGAATCCTCCTGTTTTCATGTTTACTAAGAGGTATTTTGAGCTTAAATATGAATGAATTTTTAATATATATTTGATTTTTTTAGAAGAATTAGCATTCCTAGGGATCTAAGTTAATATGAATTAAATAATTGGTTTTAATATATTACTACAAATTTCCAGCTGAAATTTGAAATTTTAAGTGTGCTGATTAATCAAGGAATATTGTGAAACTTGAAAATATCATAACAAAATCATTTTAATTTTCTTTTTAGAAATACCAGTTATCATTGTCGTTGAAATTAAGAAAACAAAGAGAAAATACTTTACATATTTGTTTTTATATTTCTCAGGACTTCTTCACTTAATGTCCTGTGGATTTGACTCATGGTAAATTGTTTTAATTATAGTCTGAAAATAAGTTCAAAGAAGTATTGATGATAGTAAGAGGCATCTGCATACTGAAATAGTTTCTTCTTCAAGACATTTTTAAGCTAGAATGTCAGATTGCTGCTCTTATATTTTACTTCATGGACAAGTACTAGTAACTGAAGTATATGGCATTTTGACTGTTTTGTTGAGGAAAAGAATGTTTAAACATCTAACCAAAATGCATGTGGTCCCAGATAAGAGCAGCAGTGAGGGATTTTGTGAAGAGGATGTTTCTGTGCCTGCTGCCATTTTCATCAGAATGGGACTCAGTACTGTATTAACTGTCTCTTCAGAGTGTCAGAGCAGTCTGTCTGCCAAATTAAATGAGTTGCCATGGGAATTTTCAAATGTTTGAGGCGTTTACTTATAGCAATTTGATGGGTTTGAATAAGCTCATAAATTACAGGTTTAGAAAAAAAGAAGCCAGTCCTTCTATACATGAAGTTTTTATAGAGGCCTATGGCCTCATAAATTTTTGACGAGAGCAAATTGATCCCTGCTCACATGAGGCCAGTTTATTAGGGCTTGTGGGTCTCTCCCCCCCCCCCCCCCCTTCACCGAAACAAATGCATGACAAGCACATTTAAAAGTTTCTTTGACATCTCTAGAGGAAAGTGTGACAGTCCTGGTCATGATTTTGCTCTGTATTTAGCACTGCAGAGTGTTGTGGGAAGAGTACTTTGTTTTTATAAACAATAAGGTAATATTTTAATTCCATACAATGTGTATAATAGTAAATCATATTTTTACACCTAGGAGACACAAAGGGTAGAATAATTAAAACAAAAACATTTTGGAGTCAGATACGGTTTTCAAGCTGCGGTAAGTGGTATTATTCAGGTTTCATGTACATATTCTCAGAATGAACTTCACCTTTCCTGTGTCTCTAAAGAATTGTATGTTAGTGTAACAGTGATTGTCCACAGTGAGGACCATCACTTGGTGTATAGGATACCGCTTGTCCTCAGGACACTAACCATATTAATCAGTTCCTTTATGGGGTTTGGGTGAAAAAACACTCAGAGCTGAAATGTCTTCAAGGCTGTATAATTGATTCCTAAAATAGCTAAAGTATTATGGGGAGCCTACTGTAAGTAACTAGATAGCTGTTTCATAAGGAAAATAGTAAAAGAGTATAGTAATAATAAACTGGATGCCTGAAAATATTGTTGCATCTTTCAAAACACTATTAATAGTAATGTTATTAATATAATAGCATTTATTATTATAATAGTATTTATTAATATAATAATATATTATTGATATTATTAGGGAGACATAGTTATATTAGAAAAGAATAATTATTTAGTTGATGAGGGACAAAGTAAGACATATTTAAAGTAAACTTTTTGTTTGTTAATCTTTATTGCATGGCGTTCAGTTGCACATTGGCATCATCTGAGTAGCAACTTATATTCATAATATTTTAGTTGACCCATTGGTGAGACTTGACTCAGTGTCAGGTAAGTTTTTTTTTTTTTTTTAAAGATTTATTTATTTATTATATGTAAGTACACTGTAGCTGTCTTCAAACACCAGAAGAGGGCATAGATCTCCTTACGGATGGTTGTGAGCCACCATGTGGGTGCCGGGATTTGAACTCATGACCTTTGGAAGAGCAGTCGGTGCTCTTAGCCTCTAAGCCATCTCTCCAGCCCCGTCAGGAAGTTTTTAAAGGTGTACTTGAGTATAAAGTAAAAAACCTTAGAGGAGCCTCACCACATCTCAGAGTCTCTATAGAACCCAATTGGCATACGGCCCTCTGCTGTGTGCTGTTTAAGGACATGTGACAGGACAGAAAGAACCTACAGAAATTGACATATACTGGCTGCTCTTTTCTTTCTTTCTTTTTTTTTTTAACTTTTAAAATAAAATGTAATTCATTTCTGATTCAGTTACTTTTTATACCACTTTTAGTTGTGTGTTCTACTTAGGGCAAAACCAACTAGAATCAGTTACACATAGTTTTCTTATGTCATTGGCTATTAACACTCTGGTTACTGTTTGTCCTGTCATGGTCAAGCTCAGGCTTCTTAAGACAAGTGGGAACACCTTCCTGCACACTTGGAGTTTGTGAAGCTCTGTGCTCAGTGTCATGTCTGTGATAATACTAAACAGCTTACCAAAGAGCCTTTCCTGTATGGATTCATTGAAGGACACCTCATCTTTTTTTTTTTTTTGGATTTGGTTTTTTTCAAGACAGGGTTTCTCTGTATATAGCCCTGGCTATCCTGGAACTCACTCTGTCGACCAGGCTAGCCTCGAACTCAGAAATCCGCCTGCCACTGCCTCCCAGAGTGCTGGGATTACAGGCGTGCGCCACCACCGCCCAGCTAGGACACCTCATCTTGACATGTGGTTGATAGATTGACAGTTTAGTTTAGATAGCTTATAACTCAAGATTGGAGCTATTAACCAGTAGAAGATAATGATACTGGCTATAGAAAAACAGGGCAGTGTATTTATTCTTTAAGAAAAATTTTTGTGTTATATATCCAGTGCCCTGTTTTCAACAGTGTATTGTGTATCACTCTGAATTTGCATGTTAAACTTACTGTATAGAACTTAAGAGTGGTTGTTAAACAATAAATAAGCACCACATTGACTAGGTTAATTTTAGTTCTTTTACACTTTAAGTGTATATGATATGTATACTGGTTTCTTTATTTTTTTAGAACATTTAAAATATTTAATAGAAGAAGCATTGATGAATAATTTCTCAGTGTATATCCTTCAGGTCGGTTGTTTTCATACCTCCCTTTAGATTGTTTGCATGCTTTTCTGATGGTTGGTGAGTAGCCTTGTGTGCCTTGTGTTAGGTAGAACATTGTGAACCACAGTATTAACACCCTTGATACTGGATTGACAAAACTAGGAAAATCAAATGTCTCCCAACAGTTTATACTTTCTAATTCTCATCTAACTTTTCGTAACATTTCATTTTTAGTGATACTTTTATTGAAACCATTAATAGTAAATCTAGCATTCTAATATATTAATGTTCAGATAAACATTGTAATTTGAATTCAGATAAACTTATTTGGTAGCATTGGTAGCATTATTTTCTAATTTAGTTATGATAATTGAATGTTAAGATTATCCCATCCATTAGTAACAGAATTCCCTTATAGAAATTAATTTTGAAATTATAGTAGTAAATTGTGAAGATGATTTTTTGTGCCCTTATGGGGACAGAAGGTAATTTACTCTTTATAAATCAAATATGTCAACTTGTTTTTAGTTAATTCTTTTAAGTTCATTTTGATAACAGTAGTATATAAAATCTGAGCAACTTAGAAATTTTCAAATTAACTCACTTCTTGATATTAGTGCTTTAATAAGTTTTATGAGATGGGTGATGATATTCTTTACTAAAAGAAAGAAAAAGAAGCTTTGATTGTTATATTTAGAAATTGCAGCATGTCAATGCAGATAAGATTAAAAGCAGCATTAAATAAATGGAAAACTAGTTCTTTTCATAAACATCTATTGAGAAACTACTACTAGCACAGGCTACTCCAGTGCTGCAGTTTACAATAAAGACTCTTACTCACTAATACAAATGAGAAAAGAAAAAACATATAATTGAATTTCCTTATCCCTTGGTTTGGTAATATGGTGTCCACTATAGAGAGGTGGTATACTTTCATTGAATCACATGCTTTCCAGGATTATCTCTTCTTACTCTTGCTCCCAGATAATCGCATCTGTGATGATAGCTGCAATTACCACTGTGGCTAATCAGAAATTTCAGCACAAACTGTCTTTTCTTTGTCTCTACCTGGACACTGTAAAGATATCTTAAACATAATATTTCTATAGTTCTTCCCTCTCTTAGTTCAGTGATTTCTCCCTTGTCTTTAGTATGAATTACAGCTTTGCCTACCGTCTTCCACCTTCCTTCCTTTCTGATTCTCCCAGATTCCACTCCTTCCCAAATTCACCTTTTGGTAGCACATGTCTACATCTTTTGTCATAGCTCAACTGTGTCTTTTTCTTGAGGTACTTTCTAGAGCATACATGCACACATGCACTTCAGTGAGTCTATTCTATTCACTACCAGTCCAAAGTTGCCTTGATACTCATGCATTGTATTCTATAAAGTTGTCATAAATTTTTGTAATTACTAATTTTCTTAATTATCTTTTCCTTCTCTTTCCCCATGAGTTCCCAAGAAAGCAGATTTGGACTGTTAATTAAAGTATATCCTTGAAAATATTGCCCTATAATCAGTTTTTAAAGTTTCAAAGACAATAATGTGAAAAATGTCTGATAATTTCATATGGATACAAAGCTAGGTATGGTAGGGCACACCTTTGATCCTAGTATTCAGAGAAACTGATGAGTAGGTCTTTCTGAGTTCGCCAGCCTTGGTTGAAAGATTAAAAATTAACCAAATCAAAATTTAAAAATAAAGTTGCATGGCAACTCTTATTGGAAGATACCCATTTATAATAAAGTCCATATTGGAATAAAAATACTCAATTCTCCTAGATTTGAAATGAGAATACCTTAGTCTATTTTTAGGTCTATTTGTAGTTTAGAAATGTTTTTAAGACTCTGGCTATGTTCTGCTAAGCAGAATTATGGTCATTCTAGCTGTACATGGTGGTGTGTACTTGTAACACCAGCAATTAGGAGGCAGAGGCAGGAAGAGCTCGAATTTGAGGCTAACCTCAGCTGCATAGCCCAGAGATTACTGATCTTTTTTCTCAAAAAGAGTCACTTGTATGTGTATAAAACTGAGACAAGCAACCTCCCGTTCTTAGTGATTTTATCAAGTCCCTCAGGGAATTCCTGTATCCTTTGTATGCCCCACCTCTTAGTATTTATGTAGACACTTATGTAACTTAAACATTGTTCCAGACTCTGAGGCCTTCAGTGGCCCTTTTGTTACAATAGTATTTAAGTTCTTTTCCTTTTACATTTGTTTGTTTGTATATACAGATTAATAGGTCAGAGGTCAATTTGCCAGAGTTGGTTGTCTGTTTTGACTGTGTGGTTCCTAGGGATAGAATTTAGGTCATCCTGCTTGGCAGCAAGTATCATAACTACTCAAACCATCTTACCAGACCCCCTTGACCTTAATGTGCTTTTTAGTACTTCTTAAGTACTTTTTTCTTAAGCCTTCCTATTTGGCTGGTTTGTTTGTTTTTTTTTTTTTTTTTTCTCGCTGATAATATGTTACTAATTTCACAGGTTCATTTAATGTCACATTGATTGATATGCCATAGGATATAATGTTATAAAGTCTCACAGTCTATGTCACAGACTAGACATAGTACAGTGTTTACAGTTGTGGCCAGACGCAGGTGACCTTATGTAATTGTCCCTTTTAAAGCATAGTTACCCTAGTGCTGCAGGCATCCTGTTCACGGTGACACTGCTTAAGCCTGCTAGACTTACACAGTTAAGCTAACTTAAATGGCTCACCAGATTGTTTGATGGTTGCATCAAGGTGGATTATTTACAGTGGTATGTAGTTTTCCACTCAAGAATTTGAGGATTAGCCAAGCATAGTGGTGTGCATGTTTAATCCCATTACTTGAGAAGCAGAGGCAGGGAGATTTCTCTGAGCTTGAGGTCAGTCTAGAAACTCTCAACAAAAAGCAGAAATAGCCAACTTCTCCTCCTCCTTTCCCTTCTCTTCTTTTTCCTCCTCTTCTTCCTCCTCCTCCTCCTCCTCCTCCTCCTCCTCCTCCTCCTCCTACTGATGATGATGATGATGATGATAATAATAATAATAAATGGGACAATTTGGGTTTCATAAATAAAATGTTTTTCTTTCCTAGAGGGATGTGTTGGTTTCATCCTAAATTTGCTCCATTCTTGGACTGTGACTACCTAAGGAAAGTAAACGCTTCATTAAGACAATGATGCATCTTTTTCTTCTAGTTTTACTGTAAAACAATGCAGTTAGTGGCTGAGCTAATACTGTGCTGAATGCTTCACAAGTCCTAAAGATTAAATGAAATAATAAATGCTTACTTCTTCAAAAGCTACAAACATCTAAGATTCTTTGCATGAGAATGTTTAGTTGGATTTTTCCTGACCAAGGAAAGTTTCAACAGTCTTGGACCAAAACAACAGTATATAAAACCTGACAGTTTAGTTGAGATATAAAAATGTTGGAGCCTTCTCTCAGAAGTCTTGTGATGTTTTAAGTAACTTTCCTGTTTGTGCTGAGCCACCTTGTCCTCAGTGATGTGAGCAGCAGGCTACAGGTTAGACACGTTCATAGAGACAGCAGTATTTACATCTGGTTTTGAGTGCTTAAAATTCTTTTGGTTAGATGAGTGTACTTCATGCAGTCTACCATAACTTACTAATAAATTGTGGCCACTAAGACAATCAGAGGGACTAGAAAATAGTAAGCAAAGCTTTTTCTTAACATGACTAGGACTCTGACTTGTGAATTTGTTAGTGAAATAGCAGTCTAACCCATGCTTGAATTGAGGGCTTTCTGCAGAGCACTCTGCATTCTACAGGAGGCTTCTTCAGTCAGAAAGATGGAAGCTTCTCTGGTGCTCAGTCTATGAGGTTCCTTCTTTAGTGCTAGATTTAGCACAGAAGCTGCATCCTAGTAGATTCTTGCCGATCATTTCTAACAACTCAACTAGAAGACTTGAAAAGGAGATGTGTGAAGGGAAGAGGAAGGAAATGCAACTGGGATGGATGCGTAGTTCTGTCATCAGTCTTTGTGCACGAGCTTAACCCCCTTTTAAGTTTTGACAGACCTGTCTGTGAAGGCTTGTCAGGAAAGATGAAGGTTTTGAAATCAAGGAAAGTTTAAATGATCTAGAAGAAATAATTGAGCATGACTGTCAAAGTTTACGGAAACTTAAATTCATAGAACGGGACTGGTGACGTAAAAAGAGAGAATGTAAAAATGGTCACAAAAACCAGTATAGTAAATTCGGGTACCGTGAAGTGGTGTTGGTAAGCTACTCACCTTCTGTGTCAGTCAAGAAAACATGAACCATAGTAGGTACTATTTCAACAGAGAACTTAGAAAGGAGTTAGCAAAAGAGCTCTTGTGAACTGGAGGAGAAAGGAGACAGGCATACAGATTTAGAAGCAGTTAGAGCCCCTGGGCTAGAAGGTGAAACATAAGAGGTTTTACTAGGTTTTACTATTATTAGATCTTACACGCAAAGAAAGTTCTATGCACCATTGGGATTGAAGCCTCTGATGTGTTGCTATTTAGCCTCTGGAGCTTAAAGGGAGTTAATTGGACATAACAGAGCAAGGGAAAGTGCTGTGATTAGAATTCCTTATAACTTAAAAAGAGACCATGAGTTTGAGACTGAGGAGTGGTGGGAATTTTATAATTATGTTTTAATTTAAAAATGAAAAAATAAAATTTCTTATAAAGTGCCATCTCTTTTCCTCTACTTATTTCATTGTCTTTTATTCTCCCCAGTCTTATAAAAATTCCTCACTTTTTATATGAAACAGTCAGTGTCCCATTCCCCCAATACTCCCTTCCCCCACCTCCTTGCTTTCACATAAACACAGAGAAGGGAATTTGGAGGAGAGTTCTTTAAATATTTACCGGTTATGGAAAAGTAAAACTGAAAAGGCACAATAGCATGTGTCTATGTGTAATTGATTCTCCCTTAACTAAACAGCAGAGATTTCTTTCTGTGAGAAATAGGATAACTCTGTGAGAGTTATCAGATGAGTCTGTGTTGTAGAAAAGTAGTACAGTTTGAAGGCTGTTGATAGATAACTATGAGATGTTTCTAAGCAAGAGCCTGTTCAGTTCTGAGGCTGAAAAAACACTGTAGTCTATTCTAAGAGCTTTGAACTTGATTTTTGGTTGAAGAAAACATCGGAAATGAGGCTGCAAGAGAACTGTCTCCAACTACCACGTAGATCCTAGGATTGAGCTCAGGTTGTCGTGCTTAGCAGCAAGTATTCTTACCTCCTGGAGCATCGTGCCAGTTTCAGCTCTATTTTAAATTACTTACAATATTAATAAGTAAACATGATTGTCCTCAATTTTTTAAAATTTGAAGTCTTTGATGAATTCAGGAGATAGTCTCACATAAAGGTGTTGTGGTTGTGCTGAGTGTGGTAACAACAGTATAGTGCTGTGATGATGAGGGCTCTAACTCAGAGCATGTTCTGCACCATGACCTTGTAGAGAAGTTAATTAATTGATCTGAGTCTTGGTGATAGTGTGTGTCAGTATCGTAACTTTATTATGAAGCATGGTGCTTTAATGATGAAGAGTTTATATCTCATTCTAATAAACATTTATACTTTCACACTTTACAATGTTAAAACCCTTTTAGTCTCATAGTATTTGACCTGTTATTACTTTGACATAGCTTGTGGACAAACCTGACCAAATGCTTACATCTCATTGTAGCATATGCATTCATTTAAATATACTTACATACACCCACCAACCTGTCTACCACAATTCCAAAAAGTTCAGAAAATTGTGTTTGCAACTGTTTATTCTACTTAGTATATATGATTTTGTTAAATATAGTATATAGATAGGATTGCTGTAAAAATTTCTCCAGACACCAATAAAGAGACTATATTATCTGTGGTATACTCTCCTTTTGCAAATCGGAAACTCTGATACCTCAAAACTTGGGATGCCATGAGTTCTCTAAGCAACTGTTACAATTTCAACCTTTTGTACTTCAAAGGTGATTATGCTGTTCATAGTGTTTGATAATCTTTCTGTTTCCTCAAGGAATTCATCTGTCCTATGACTTAAATATACCACTTCTATATACTTACTTATCAAAAATAAGTCAAAATTTAGATTCACAACAAAAGCCTGTGAGGATTTTCAGAATAGTTATATTCACAGTGTATTCTCAAACTGGAAACAAGCAAAAGTCTGTAGAATGAATAAACAACAATGCCCTATTTGTCGTCTCAACATTCTTTTGCTACAAACAGCATGGATCAGAATCAGACAGGATACTGAGAAAATTTGAACTTTGCTGAAATTGCAGGTATTATCATTCTTGTAACTTCTAGAACTGACAAGCTGAACTGTGGTTTAAGAGAAGTCACACTCATGTTGGTGCTTAGACTGTACAGGGAGGCTCTGCTGTTGGAAGTGCCGTCTCCATATGCCTTCACCAGACAGGCCATACTTTACATTTTGGGGTGTCATTGCCTGTAAATTATGCCTCATTTTTTCTTTAAAAAATGGTATTAAGGGTAAGGTAAATTAAAAGTATAACATTAAAGAGGTGAAGGACATATAAAGTGTAAAATACAATTTGATGACCTGATTCGGGTTCTTAAGAGCAGTTTTGTTATCCATCCTCCCCCCCCCCCCAAAGTAAGTGTTACACCTGACATAGATAATGCCGATTTGATAAAATGCGGTCTATAACTTGTGGATGCTGACCAATTCTTACAGAAGAACTAGATGAGAGCCTTTACATTGTGGAATAAAACTTTTTAGCAAGTAAATATTCCAAATTTCTGTGAAAAATGGGGCAGTAAAGTTGAAACAACCACTTTCACATGGAAATATTTCTGTCGTGACCTTTATTTTCTTGGGAGGCAATAAAACCCACTACCTAGCTCTCTTTGAATAAGGGTCCTCAAGATGATAAAGCTTGTAGTGGAGTGTGACAGTTTGGTTTTAGATTCCAGTTCCACATACATCTATGCCTTCTGGCTTAGGGTTTTCTACTTAACCCGCTGCAGTGATCTCTGCCCGGGTTTAGTGTGCTGGATCCTACATATGACATGGCTACAGGTTCATACATTGGTGGGAACACATTCTATCATTCTTTCTCTTGGCTATCATTCCTACAGTGGACATAATCACTTCTTAATAACAATAAACAGTCTAATTCAGGCATGTTTCCAAGTACACCGTCTCTTTGCAGTTTCTTCCTTTTTAGATTTTTTTGATGGAGGTAAATTTGTCCCTGACTCACTGATATTCTCAAACTTGAGCAACATCTTTTTTCACTCTAATTGAAAGTATGGCTGTTGCTTTTTATTTTCTTTTTTAAAGGTATTATATTTCATAAATTAAATCAAAACAAATGTTGACAAATTTTAATTTGCAGTATTAATAATTTTAATGAACAAATTTAGGAACTTTGATCATAACACATCTCAATTTCCCTTCTAATAGTAGCTTGCTTGTTTTATAGTTAACCAGACAAGTCATATTTTATTTATTTGTATATAAATTGATGAGGGTCAAGGAATAATAATTAACAAATATACAGGTATCTTCATTATTCTATTGCAAAGAAGACTTTAAAAGTTTTTGGTAGTATATCAAATGTTTTCACAATGGTTTCACTTCTATTTTTCTTTAATTCTCTGTGGTTTATTAAATACTCACTCAGCAATTCTGTTTGCTAAAAATTACAGTACACCAATCTCTAGTCTAAAGATCTTTGTGTCATCACAAATTATGGTATATGAAAATTATATACGTGAAATATATATAAAATAGAAGACTGGGAAACTTGCATGAGTCTTAGTTCTGTTCCCTCTGGTGTTTCAAATGTCAAGTAGACTAAGTATTATATTCAGGTGCAGGACACTTAATTCTTCTTTAATCTTTAAAGGACAAACTTGCTGGTACTTCTCTACCACTTCTATTTTACTGTAGTTAAAAATTTGTGCTTTGATAGTAAAAGCACAAATTTGATTTCCACACCAATCATTTAAAAATAAGTAAATAAGAAAGTAAGTTCCAGTGAGTGTTAGTGGTATGTACCTTTAATTCCAGCACATAGGATGCATGCAGGAGGATCTCTGAAAGTTCAAGACCAGCCAGGGCTTGAATATTAGACAGGGCCTTTGGAGGCCTGTCTCAGAATGATGATGATGGTGATGATAATATCATTATTTTCAGACATATATAATTTTATATATTTCACGTATATAATTTTCATATACCATAATATTTTCAAGGCAGAAATTATAGCATGGGTCCTGGAGAAGGCAGCATTATTTTCTTAAAATTGAAGTTGCTGTGAATAAATAGGGCTTGGAAAGCATAACATTCAATAAGCAAATGGGAAGATGCACTAAGACATTAATAGAGTTAGTCTAGCCTGGTGCTTTACAAGATATGTGTAAAAGAACAAGTTAATTGGCTCACCTTGGTGTGGTAGTTCTAAGAGAGTTTAAATCTTTGTTTGGATAGTAAGAAATCACTGTAGGGTTTAAGACATGAGAGTATTACAAAGCATTAAGGTTGCTGATGTGTTTAAGCAAGTTTATCTGGCCCTTGGAATCTAGATTGGATTTTTAGATTTTGTGTGTAACAAATGACAGACACTACTGTCAGCTGAATTCAGTGCTTTGAGTAGTATAGTAATAATGAATTATTAAGAGTAGTGTTAGAGTAGTGGAAAGAGGGTGAAACCCAGGTGTGTCCATCTTGGTTTATGTTTATGCATTCTAGTTAATCTTAGTGCCCTTCACTTGTAAATATGTCCTATGTTGGTAGGAAATTATACAGTGACCCTAAAGATGGAAGGTCAAAGATATAATAGCACTTATAGTTAGATTGAGGGAAAAGCCAAGAACAGTAGCATAAGAAATTAGGAATAAAAGTTTAGAAATTCAGTGGTGATTGCTAGTTGACATTTGTAGTTCAGAGTCACATGGTATATGCATTTTTTTAGTTGTATGTATATAGTCTCAAATACTTGCTGCTTATTTCCCATGTGCAGGCTGAAGGAGAAGACAGCCTGAAGAAGATGCAGCTGATGGAGCTTGCAATTCTGAACGGCACCTACAGAGACGCTAACATTAAATCACGTAAGAATGAGCTTGGGGCAGGATTACAGCTCCTGGTGCTTGTTTGTTGGTACCACAGCCTAAAACCAATTAGAGTTGAAGTAATGATAAAATTTACAAAGAGGGCCATTTTATTTAATGCTTCTTTTTAGCAGTGTTCTGTTCAGTTTTATTTTACGTCAGTATATAACATTTGGTGTTGTAATTTTTCTCTTCTGGTGAAGTGGGAGTTCAAGAAATGTCCTGCTGCATTAACTATCCAGTTTAGACCTTAAATTTTTTTTGTGACATTATGCAAAAGATAAACTTTTGAAAGCTTTTTTATTTGAAGTGTCTAAATGAAATGGCCCTGCTGCTTAAGTGCCCCTACCCCCCACCCCGGCTTGCAAGTTTGCACTCATGCTGTTTTGCTATTTAAGTTCCTAAGTTGACAGAGGTCACTGAGTGACAGCTGTTTGCAGACTGTATCCTCCCTTTCATGGATTGTGGCATAATTTTATAAGCTGTATGAGAGAATAGTTGCTTGTTTTGATTTGTTTTAGTTTTTGTAAAATGTATGGTTTGAGATGAACTAAGGTTTACATGTCATGTATGTGGACAAGAACATACAGACACACACATACACACATAAAATTGAATTTTAAACTCATAATCAAAATTCCCAGAAATAGGCAACCCAGTGAGTTTAGCAGTACTTTATAAATGGTTGGCTTTGATTTACACTTTATAGTCTTGAATTTATCAATAGGACAGTTTCTGTATTCTTTTACTCATGTGTTAATTCCTAGCATGCTGGGAACGTGTACATTTAGTGTTTACTTACCTGACTTACCCAGAGAGTTCTCCTTAAACTTGTGCTTTGGAAATAGCACCCAAACCATGCCTGTGGACTCAACTTAGTAGTTATTTTGTTGCATCTTTTAGTTACAATGTTTTCTTGCAGTTTTTTAGATGCACTTTAGTCTCACAAAATGTCTAAGTGGATGTATCATTAAAGATATGAAAAATACAATATTTAATGGTCTTGTTCATTTTTTTACAGTGGTTTTGATTTGCATTGTTAACCTTGTTGGGAAGGGGAAGCGCATTGCACTTGGGTGGTGTGCATTGGCACTCCGTGTGGTCAGAGCATGCACTAATGATTTCCTTTTGCTTTTCTTCCTTCCTGCTTCTCCTTTCTGCTCCTCCTTCCCTCTCATTTCCTCGTGTTTTATCACTGCTATCTATCCCGACACTTCTTTCTAAACTTCTTTGCTTACTGTAGCAGCCCTTGCCTTTTCTCTTGCAGCGACTGCCCAGGCTGCGCCAAGGATCATCACTGGGCCTGCGCCTGTCCTCCCGCCAGCTGCTCTGCGCACACCTACACCAGCTGGCCCTACCATAATGCCTTTGATCAGACAGATACAGACCGCTGTCATGCCAAACGGAACTCCTCACCCAACTGCTGCAATAGTCCCTCCAGGGCCTGAAGCTGGGTTAATCTACACACCCTATGAATACCCCTACACGTTGGCACCAGCTACATCAATCCTTGAGTACCCTATTGAACCCAGTGGTGTGTTAGGTAAGTATGATTCCTATACTAAGTGATTAATGCAGTCCTAAACTTTGGTAACCCAGACTTTGGAAGAATATTTATTGATTTCAGAGAGACAATACAAGTTTTGATTAGCAAAAGTTGAAAACTAAATATGGTTTTATTTCAGTTCTTTCCTAGAGTTCTCCCATTAAGTAGTTACACCTTAACTTGGGTTAATTTACTTTTGTATCTTATTTATAATCACTCTAGGTAAACTTGTCATGTATATTCTCAGTGAGATAATTTCTTAGGTGACTAAACTTGTTCTTGAATTTTATTTAGGCCATTCTTGCCCCTTTATCCTAATGGACAAAGCTCCACTTCCCAAAGTTAGGTTTAATTTGTCTCAGAGATTGCTTGGTGAATTTTAAAGTTCTATCAATATATTGAGATTTTTATTAAAATTTAGTTATTTGTGTGTGTTTAAATATTTATAATCATTTAAATATTGCAGTTAATTCAATTTTAAGAGTTTTCAGCTTATATCTTTTAAAGTTCTGATTAACATGACCAATATTTTATAATTTCCATTCTACTGTGGACTAGATGACCACATACCAACTTAGTAAATTCAATCATGTTGGAGGCAAAAATTGAAGTCATATAAATTCATGCGTTTACATGATCAAAAAGCAGTATTCTTGAAAAAGACATTACTGATGCCTTTTTTTTATAGAGTGGATTGAAATGCCAGTCATGCCTGATATTTCAGCCCATTGACTTGCTGGATGAAGGACTAGAATACAGCAGCTGTTATAACACGACCAGTCAATGTGGAAAAAAACAAAAAAACAAAACAAAACAAAAAAACCTGTTTCTGTGCAACCCCATTGTTTTACCAGACAGAATTTGAAACTTTTTTTGTGTAGGACCTTGGTGCTGTGTGCCTGCATTTGACTCCTAGGACTTTGATCTTTTAAAGGTTTCCTCCCCCCATCCTCCACTTAATATTAATTTGAAAATCTTTAATGAACTTGGACATTGATATTTAAACTTGAAAATTCATTGTTCATTTAAAGCCACAATGCTCTGTATGTTATCTGTGTGTGTGCATGCACTTAGGTGCCTTTTGTTTATAAACATACATTTTATTGTACATGTTTTCTGTCTAAATCATTGTATAAAATAATTATAAGTCAGAATTATACCACAGAAATGTTAGTAAGAGGCTGTGTTCTGTTGCACATTACTTGAAGCATTTAAAAAAAATAACATGTAACCTATAACCTTATTTAAGTTTTCCTTTCTATTAATCCTCTGTCCTGTGGCCCTGTGCATGCTCCTCCCCAGAACTCCTCTCTGCTGCACTCACAGCATCTGTTCCTGAGGAGTTAGGGCTCCCAGCTTCCAGCTGCTGCTCCTGACTGTCAGTGCGAGAGCTCCTAGTTTTGCCAAATAGAATTACATTTCTATGCAGTCTGCTTATCTAAAATTAAAAATAGGTTTTCAACCAGTTTACTGCTTAGAGACAGCAAGAGGCACTGCTGTAAAATTTGTACATTGTAAAGCAACATGTTATTTGGTATGGTTAGGACATTTATATATATATATATAGAGAGAGAGACTTGATTGAAACCAACACTATTAATAAAATATGCAGATACGCAATTAACATCATCAAGGTTCTCAATAAGTACCAAATAAGAAATTATTATCATTATTATTATCATTATCATCATTATTATTTCTTGCTTTGCCACCTAAGCAGTAAAACTATGATATTGGCTCTTTGGAGAACTGAGAAGATTATTTTAAATTCCCAAGTTACAGTAAATTTGCACACAGATAACATGCATGTTATGTATCAAGCCTCACATTTTCATATAAGCAGTGCCCTTCAAAACAGATGCAAACATATGTGTTGGTGGTAGTGAGGAGATTGGTATTAGCATCAAATCTTCATTGATGACTAATGTTTAATTCCCTTCCTTTTATCTTTAGGTATGGCTTTCCCAACGAAAGGCTAAGAATTCAAGAACGGTCTTAACCGAACCCTCATCAGATCTGAATTTAACAAATGCTTAGTCTCAGCAGCCTCCGGGAAAAACCTTAGCCTAGCAGTCAGTGACTTACTTGCACTTTTTGCACATAGATATAAAGTAAAATGATGCTATTAATTTGGATTAGTCTGTAATACTGCAAAGCAACGGTAATTTATAAAGGAGTGTATAGAAGTAAACTGACTGCTAAGTACTGTACTGTTTGCTTTACTAATCACCTAATTCATTGCAGTTCATACTTATTGACTCAAAAGTTTAAATCCACAATCTGTAGGCTTTAATTAAGAGTTGCTTTTTAAACCTTTTATAAGTGATAAACTATGAAAGTTAAGGTTAGCAAAATAATTGTCAGTATTAAATGTGGCATTATTTAAGTAGTCCTGCTGCAAGAGAGGCACTTCAGTGAATGCGTGACTAGTAAAGCTCAGACACGTCGGTTCTGACAGCTCATGAGATACTGTGACCTGGGGACTGTAAATGAAGAGGTGCCGTAGATAGAAGGCCAACCTGTTTGCAATGAATGCAATATTAGTAGATACATGACATACTACAGCTGAGTTTAAAACTACTGTGCCTTAACTTGTTTCTTAAGCTTTTGTAGTAAGTGAACCTTTGAGATCCATTTTGATAAACCTGCTGTCAATGTTTCCCTTATGTATGTTTTCTAACTTTGTCTTGGTAATTGCAATTTAACTAGGTGCGGTGGCTACTAAAGTTCGAAGGCACGATATGCGTGTCCATCCTTACCAAAGGATTGTGACCGCAGACCGAGGTTAGTTTAGTTCTGCAGTTCTTGTTTATAAGCAATGTGCTGAGTGTCCATAAAGTTTGCAACACCACACCTGATGGGGAAATGTAACTGTTTACCTGCACACCGCTTTCTTTTCCTTCCCGAAATTAATTTAATAATTGATTGATTTAAGGTTGGTTTGGTTTTGTGGTTTTGTTTATGGTTTTCTTTTTTGGTTTGGGTTTTCACACTTCCCCTTTATATTTTAATTTATTAAATCTTCTATTAGTTTGTCCTAAGATTTATTCCAGCTAAGACATAAATTAGTCTATTTGGGGAACTAATAAATGTTTACATTACCATAGCAGTTTTTAGTAATAATTGTTGCTGAAACTTTCCCTTTAATTATTCTGAATATTTTGGTTGGTACTGCAAAATGAACAGATAATGTTTTTATGAGAGCAGTAAAGAGATTTTGCTTCCATGTAATTTTAGAGAAAACTGAAGATTTAGTGTCCATTTTTCTATATTATAAAACATTGAGCCACTATATAAATTATGAGGGTATACATGTCAACTACATTGCTAAAATCATCAGTCAGGACTGTGAAGATAATTTTCATCTAGGTGGATACTTTATGAATAGAAAACGAGTTCCCTCTTACTCTATTTTCTTACCAAAATGGATCCTTTGCGTTTTGTCATTTGCTGCTAAATTACAGTCCCCGAAGATAAACTGTCCTGAAGTTCTGTGGTATGCGAGATCCAGCTATTTGGATATCCTTTTTGACTAACCTGTGACTGGAAACAAGTCTTCACTTTTCTCACTTTCATATTTGTAACTTGTGCCCTATGTATGCCCTTGGGCCCATTTTTAAATTATTTATGATTATTTGAGGAGTGGTAGTTTCGGTTTTTTGGCATTGAATTTTTTTTCTTTTTTCTTTTTTTTTTTTTTTTTTTTTTTTACTTTTTTTGTGTGATTCTTTTGTTTTTTGTTTTTAATTGCAAGATTGGAATCCCAAGCATAGTAGAAAAGGAGCTGTCTCACTTAACATGGTTACTCTGATCTTGAATAACCACAATAAATACTGCACACAATTGCTTTGTGTATGAGAAATAAAGTACCCTTCCAAAGACATCAGTGATACTTATTTAGTATCATACTAAAAGAGTCCTGAAAACTTTAGCTAACATACATTTTTGTAGTAGTTATTCATTGAACAAACTCGGGGCATATTATAACAATAATACTCCATGCAGTTGTGCTAACGTGAGCTGTCAGCCATTCTGTCAGAGTCGCATAGAGTTGAGGGAGGGAGGAAGGAAGGTTACTTGAGATGTGGGCAGTCTCATACATAATCTGAAGCTGTATCATACTGCTAAAGTCTAACATTATTATCTTACAGAGTGTTTTGATTTTGAGGTAATTTTTCACCCACGTCCCCTTAGGTTTTTCTTTCCCCATGTAGCTCTTAGATTTGTTGTTGTTGTTGTTAACACAACAATCCTTTCTCACTTTGTACTCCAGAGCCTTCAGATAGTTGAGAATATTAAACCAAGATCTTACTGTATTTGGAAGATGACAACACATTCCATACATGGCTCATCTGGAGCTGTGTTTATTTTGATTAGTTCTGTGTGTATACAAAATGCAGTGTCAGCAAACCGAAACAGTTTTTATTCCCTCCGCTCCATCCCAAACTTTTCCTTTCTTCTAGAAACAGATCACTTATGCACAAGATCACCACATGTACTCACTGGGTCGAGGGAGAGGACTGAAGCCCTTACCTTATGTTATTTTATGATACTACTGTTGTCTCTTTTTATTTTTACTCCTTTAAGGAGAGGATTATTATTAGCATTCATTTGATTCCAGGAAGCAGCCCAAGGACAGATAACCATGTAACTGTATGTGAACATTTAGAGTAGTTGCATGGTTGACAAGTATCTAGTTGCTTACTAAAAACAAACCCTCCTCCATACTTATTTCAGAATTGGCTCGAAACTTAAAGACAAGTGATTTTATAGTTGTAAGGAACTATAAGTGATTTGGCACAGTTGACATCCCTGTGTGTAGTGTAGGAGTCCAGGACATGTAGTGTAGACATACTAGATATGATGATGTCCTTTTTAAATAACCCACACTTAAACATAATCAGAAATCATTGAAGTCATGATTTGACAAAAACCATTACTTATACAAATTTAAGACTTTGGGACATTTTTGTTTTTGTTTTAAATTTAAATAAAATTTTGCTTCCTTTTAAGAAATTCAGGGAAGATTTGATTATATTGAAGATACAATATTTTTGTAGTATTTATAAACTGTCCTAATTGATAGACTATAGAAACCATTTTTGTCATACAAAGGTCAATAGGTCTATTATATAGAACATTTAAACCCTGTGAACATCACATCTACTAGGTTTGGTTTATGAAGTGGCATAGAGTCTAACCTTGCACTGAGCATCTTTCCATTCACACCTCTTCTGCCTTTGTCTCAACGGCAACAGTACAGAAAGTTCTGTCAAACCTCAGAATATAGTAGAAATAATTAAGCTGTTGAATGAGTCTTAAAAAAATCATACTACTGTTAAGTGGACCAAGTTTGGTGAAGTAGAATGTGAGAGGAGGATTACAGAAGGAGCTACTCAAGGATTTGTGGAGTGATGACTTTTCCACTTGAGAACTACTTTGTTTTACTGTAATTTTTTTTTAATTTTTTTTTGTTCTTTTTTGTTACTTTGCAAAAGAAAATAGTATTTACAGGTGGCTTCTTTTAAAATATAAAAATATAAAGCAGGAATGTATATGAAATGTCAGATTTTATTGTATTTGCAGAGTATTAGCTTTGAAATTGAATAAAGAAAGCTGTTTGTAGTTTTAAAAATGCCTTCTTGGTATCAGTTAGAAATTTCTTCTATTTTTTATGTACTTAGAGTTCTTTGAGGTATAGAGTTTTAAATGGCAGGATTTTACAGTGTTTACATGCAAGTGCATTTTATAAGTGTTCTATATGTGTAAATTAGTATTTTCAACTGGAAAATGTTGGCCGGTGCAAAAGGCCTGGCCTTTTTCTGGTTCCCATGATGTTGCCTACACTGCTAGACTACAGTATTGCTTTGTATCATGAGGCCAAGAAATTCCATGTTGTTTGTAAATAGAATAATTGAAAAAGCAATAAACATTTATTGAACAAAAGAAACTTTGTTTGGCCCAGATTTTATGTTGAACCAAATTGTTCATAGCAATTTAAATTTCTTTAGATTCATTTCTGTTAATCATCAGTTATTAATAATCACATCCATCATTAATAGTTGCTTTATTGCTTGCATCTGAGAGAATACTAATGCTTAATAGCAGTCAGATACTTATAACTGCACTGACTGTTCAGAATTCTTTATACCAAACCTGTTCATCATTGTTTCCAATTTCCTTCATTGACTGCTACTAACTATTAGTTGTTAGCTGTATTTTATTTCTATTTTTTCTGTTAACAAGTTGGGGTTTTCAAATTATTTTTTGTGGGAGTGGGCTCTTCTTCATTTGTTCAAATCATGATATGAAATTGTCATGATTTTTATTGTATTCTGTAGATGGTGTCAATCAGTTTGTCAGAATTCAACATGCTTTTTTTTTATTAGTTGTGATTAGTTTTCATGTTGTCATTAAGCCGTCACTAGCTGAAACTAATCTCTTCTCTATCTTTTCTTTTCTTTTTTTGTTTTGTTTTTTGTTTCTAACCACCCAGCCGCCACCGGCAACTAACCTATGACCTTCTGACCTCTGAACTCTTCACCCAATGATGACCTGACCATGCCTGCCTGCTGATCAGTTAACTGGTAATCGCCTTTGCTTGCCTGTCGTCAGTGCAGCGAGCTGAGGCACTTGTCCGTTCGTCTTACCATCTAACCAAACAAAAGACAAAGAAATTGTCCTCCAACTCAGCTTTTCCCCCCGTTTGGGTGAAAGTGGTTCTAGAACCTGCACTGAATAGTAGTAGAGCAATAAGGCCCGATTCATCCACAGCACTGATCATCTTTCAATGCCCCACCCCAAGCAAGCGAACGGTAAGAAGGCCTCTCTTAAGAAGGGGAGACAGATGGCCCTAACTACTCAGTGACAGAGGCAGTTACTGTGAGAGACTTGTAGGAATCTTTTTCTTCTCCTAGCGAAGTCAAAGCTCTCTCTGAATGTACTGTGTGACAATGCATCATGCATGAACCTTCGGTCAGGGATGTCATTGGGGAAGTGACTTCAAAAGTATTCAAAATTTGACATGCTGTTTGCTTAGTCACTACAGTGCCCTCAAAGGGCAGACATTGCAGCCTTTTTATATTGCCTGCCAAAATTTGAAGTATTAGAACAAAGTGTGCCATGAGAGAAAAACTTAACAAGGAGTTTTGAAAAGAAATGCAAAGAACAAAACTACAACACTATTTTTTAAAAAGTTGAGTATCTGAGTTAAAATTTCCAAATCTTTATTTTACACCACCTTAAAAATTATACAAGAACAAGGTACATGCATTATGTGTCACATTACTGGGCAAACTGTTCAAATATTTTTTTTAAACCTCCCTGTATAGAAAATACCATTAAGGATGTAAAAGCCATGCTTGCCTATTTGCTGTATACATGTAATGAAATTGTAGATAAAGTGTAGTGCATTGAAACAAATGAACAAAAAGTAGATACTTTTACTATACAAGGGTGCTGGTGCAGAAAAAAATATATATTTTTGGAAATGTAGCATTTTATACTTTCAAGTGTTATAAAAAAAAAGAAAAAGAACAAAGAAACCCTTTATTTCATTAAATGATTTTTTCTGGTGGTTGTCAAGAAACAAAAGACCAAAAGAGCCTTTTTGTCTTTCTTTTTTATTTTTTAAGTATTGGAATAAGTCTAAAGAAAAAGAAAGTGCCTTATTTTCCTTCATGGTCATTTAGTCAAGTGTCCTGTAAGATCAGCTCCTCCCTCAAAATAAAGTTACTGCATGTTCCTCGGTCGCCCAGTATGTGACAGGAGATATGAGGGGAGACAAATGAGTTGATGGTCTAAATTATAAGATTTGTGTCACGTTATCTTGATGCCAGTTTGCCAAATCTGATACTGTGAAAAAATTTGATAGTTTTTCTAATTTCTGACTAGTAAATTTTAAAATGTCATTCTTTTACAATCATAATTGAGTACTTTTGGTTATTACCGTCTTCAGTGTTAGCCCAAAGGATTCTGAGGTTTAGAAAACAATTATGTGAGATCTGAACATCAGTTTACAGACAAAATTAAATTAGAGCTTTATTTTATTTGGAGAAGAGGGATACAATGGATTTTTTTCTTACCAATTAGAAATAATCGTAATGCCTAAAAAACTTTTTCACAAAAATGAATCTTTGAAAATTTTTATTGTTGAAAAAGTGTTAAGTAACCAAAATCTAATCAGATATCTTATGTAGTCCATCTCTGCTGGCTTTAGGAACTGCTCCTGAACACACCTTTTTAACTCTAGGGGACTGCGGAGGCCTGCATCCCAGCGTGCAGTGAACGCTCAGCTCCATTCCTTCTCTCCGCAGTCTCTCTCCAAAGTCATACAGTTTTATAGTTGAAGCAGTCCGTGTGCAAAGCCTGCATCTAAACACTTGAGTTAATAAGTCATTAAGAGCTCAGTACCAGATGTGGCAAATCTCAAGTGATTGTGGACTCCTGGCTCATCAACTCATGCCCTCTTCCATACCCTCCTGGCTTCACAGTCACGGTCAGCAGGAAGCTCCTTGGTCACCTTCATGGTGGCCTCTCCATTATTCTGTCTCACTTGGAACCATTTTCAGTTTATTTACTATGCAATAGACAGTCCTTGTTTTGTACTCAGCTAGCTTTGGTTTAATGTACCACTGCTTTGTCTTTCTGTTACACATGTGGTTTTGATTTATTTACAATATATGCTGTGCCATTTTGATTTTTATTTTGGTTGGTTGGTTGGTTGAATAAATATGCGACACTCAGAACACTTGAGGTGATAGTTTTGAAAAAACAGTACCAGTATTTGATCCAGTCTCATCTCAGCTGTGTTATACCTGGACATTTTAGATGTTTATCAAAGGTCTTTTATGGGGAAGAAAGCAAATGTGTAAAACAATAGACGTGCGACGTTTATGAGTAATGCTGGCTCTGAACAAACTTTTGAAAACTTAGTTGACAGTGTTTTGAGTCAACTGAAAAAAGCATGACTTTTGGAATCTCTGAATGCCTTGGTTCTCAGTATTATCACTCTATTGAATTTTTTTTCTTACTAAAGTATGTAGTTTTTAAGACTTTTTTCCTGACAGTATTATGTAATTTTTTAGCGTGGGTAGATGGGAGTGTCGCTTGTATGTTACCATACAGCTGACATGTATTTTTTGTCTATTCTTTATTATCTTAGTAGTTTCATGCTGTGTATGTACCATAACCAACCTATTGCCTATGAGAAACATGTAAGATAATGTATTTACAGCCATTGTTACAAGTTTATAATGTATTTTTCTATCTTGTTTTATATGTATGTTATATAACATTCAAAAGAATTTTTTTCTTGATTGAGAAAAGGATACAAAATGCAAAATCCACAATTTTGATAACTGAAAATTGCCAATTGTTTTGCAGTACTTTATTATATTGGGTGTCTTGTCTTTCTTGGGCTTTTAGTTAGCTGATGAATGAATACATTAGACACTTCTGGGTTTTAGTTGGGATTTTACATAGCTTGCATTTTAGTTCTTTGGTTCTTTGCTGTTTCTATTAACCCATAGCATTATTTTAATAAATGTTATAATACCAACCTACTAACTCTGGACTGTGTCTGTTTATTAACCTTTACGTGTTTAATGAAAATAAATGGGTAATAAAGTCATGAGTTCCTGGACTAACACTGAAGAACGTCACCACAGATAACATAGCGTGACTTGTTTTCTATGTTGTTTGTCAGCTGACAGTTGTGCACACCTGCTAAAATGGCTTCGGGTCCTCTGGCCTTTTACCATGGAGGGTCGGTGCCAGTGGAGATGGGGCAGGGCAGCATTCATCGGCCGTTTCCCCTAGTCATGCCACTGGCCGTTTAGCATCTGCATTACTAATTCCACACTTTTATTTTTCCTGCTCCAAAATAATCACCCTCTTCTCACAGCATAAAGAGTCAAGAGATTTACTGTAATGATACACCTTGAGAGACCAGTTTGATTGGCTGTTGAGCCTTTTGCCTAAGTTTCCTCCAACAGACTTTTTCGTTTCATAAAGTTAATAGTCAGTTGATATTTCTCCTGTGTTGTTTAGCTAGCTGCTTCCATCTAGGACTTGCAACCCAATCCTGTCTGTGCCCCCGACACACACACACACACACACACACACACACACACACACACACACACACACCCTCCCTTAGTGTCTCGTGGAGCTCATCTTGGGCTGCTTTCCCCTTACCCACTCCCAGAGCATCCTGGAATCTACACAGAAAGCATGGCAGAGACAAACACTATACTCGGACGTGTGTGTATGTGGTTAAAATGCAAAAGATATAAGATCCTTCCCGTTCTTCACTTGGCTGTGCTCTCTGTAAAGGGACCTCTTCTTCAGCTCTTAAGTCCATTATTGTGACAGAGATTGGCAGTTACCTTGTCTGTGAAAAAACTTCTTACATGATCCAGAACAAGTCAAAAAAAAGAAAGAAAAGAAAAACCCTCTTAGAATGAATTTTGTTTTTGTAAGTAATGGTTTATATTTTGACACTGTATTTAAGAATACTTAAAATTAAGGGCTGAGTTTGTATTATAACTTTCTGAAAGGATACTGTTAAAGTACTGCTCTGTGCATAGATGAAGCTCAGACGAGTGAGACTACTTTATCTCGGATTGGTCCTGTACACACAAGATAACTTTGGTATCATGGAGGTACCATGTCATATCGTTGGGTACGCAGGTGCTCATTGCCATGACATGTATGTTTAGTGCTCTGTGAGCGTTTGCAGACGCTGCCGGGCTTCCGCTGCACCTGGTCATTTGTCAATGAAGACCTTAGGTGGTGGTAACTGTTGCCTGAAGCCTGTGCATGTGGTCTCACCCTCTTTTCAGTGAGGGCACTGGGTGTGTGCTTACATCATCACAGCACCACTCTTCCTATG
Organism: Apodemus sylvaticus; assembly: GCF_947179515.1. Classification (NCBI taxonomy): domain Eukaryota; kingdom Metazoa; phylum Chordata; class Mammalia; order Rodentia; family Muridae; genus Apodemus; species Apodemus sylvaticus. Next base: position 43,956,785 of record NC_067494.1, read on the forward strand.
GAAAATGTTGCTCAAAGACAGTCTCACTTGGTGCAAACAGTGTGGTCTGCCAATTTTATACAAGTGCAGTAGTATCGCACAGCCAGATGATGGGATGGAAACATTCTAGTGTCACTTTCTTAGTTGATGCTATTTGGTGAAATGGTTATCTGTGTTTTATTCAAAAGGCTGGTAATACTAAAGTACTTAGTGAAGTAGTTTTCCTTTAGGCAAAATATCTAGGAAAACATGATGTCAAAATTACATTCACTTCATTGTAGTGCAGCCTCTTCATGTATGGCAGTGCCTGTGTGAGGAAGGTATAGACATGCCCTGTCCAATTAAAAAAAAGTGTTCGTGTGCACACAAGAGAGGTGTTTGGTTAAGTTTATGGGTGTAAAGGATGTGAGTGTGTGGTGTGTGTACACGTGTATATACACTGTTGGCCTGTGTGCCTGGACTGGGATGCCTGACTATTCCTTGATGACAGCTAACTGTTAACATCATTCTCAACCTCTGAGGTTTTTGGTGGAATGAAACATGTTCCGAGAGTATCAGTTAAGTAAGACTTATTCCCCGAAAACTTCTTGGACTCCCACATTTTTTTCAAAGTACATAGGATAATGTGCTAAATCACATTTATTCACATTTTGTCACAAATCATTTAATACCTGTATGGTGGAAATCATAACCCATTTTATGGACATATCAGTTTAGACACATCCGTGGTACATGTAGTACCTGGTTTCTCCTGTATAAAATCACCTAAATTGTGAGTTGTCTTTAAAGATGCTTGACAAAAGTATATGTATAGGTGGTACTCAATGCTGAATCAAACTGGTCCAACTGAAGCACAATACACTCTTCATTGTTTCTGCTGCACTAATTGCCAGGGGTTGGGAGAGGAGGAGCAGGGACTAATCCTGGAGGTAGATGTGGGTGGGGGTGGGGGATGTAGGCGGTGACTGGACAGAGTGGAGCTCAACATTACTTGAAGTTCGCTGTCCCCTGGAGAGATCGGCCAGCACTGGGACAGTCTCAGAACCAGGGTAAAAATTAATTTACATCTCTTTAAAGGTTCTATTATTATAAAGTTTTGAGCCAAATATATCTATTGTAGGCTATATTGGTATGTATGAAAATCTTGAACTTGTAGAAGTTGTATATATAGGGATATACATATATGTATGTGTGCATGTATATTTATATATGAATATATATATATATATATATATATGAGTAGATGTTCCTGAATCATACATGAATGGGAAACTGCAAATGACTGTACACAACATACAATAAAAAACTGGACAAGTGCATGTGCTGCATCTTCTCAAGCCAAGAATAAGGTGGAGGTATAGCTGCCCCCAGTTACAGCACCAGAGTGAAGAGCGTATAGATGTTCTTACCCCTCCTCTAAGCACTGCATAGAAAACTAAGGAATCTCACAGTCAAGAATTGTAGGAATCACACATCACTGTTTATAAGAAGGAAATTGGTAAACTTCTGTGGAGTTCCCCAGCTGGTCTGCGCATCCAAAACACTACCATGCTAATCTTTAAGAAACATTGGTATGGTTTTTTAGGAAGTTTTCTAAATGTTAGAATTCTTGGAAACGGTCTGAGAATGTATCTCAGTTGGTGAAGTTACTAGCTTAGTGTCCATTCCTAGCACCTTTACAAAACAAAACAAAACAAAAAAACGAAGCATTGCTTATCAAATCTTGGTCTTACCTACTCTGTGAAAAGGACTGATATAGGTACTTCATACAAAGTGGAAGAATCTCTAGGATTTCTGTTAATAGCTTGCCACCATTAAAGTTTCCTTTTGACATCTAAATTTTACAGCTCTTTGTACTTTAAGATAACTAATTTTTCTTATTATACTTGGAAGTTCCTTTATCTTCTAAATGCTTACTGGAAAGGGTATCCTTTTCATATAACGCCAAATAGAGACTGGTACCCTTGCACTTTTGATGGTTTAGCTTGCATTAAAAGTCTGATTAGACTTTTCAACAAATCTATTCTTCAGTCAGTCATAATCTGAAAATAAGTTTTTTTGTTTTTTGTTTTCCTTGTCCTGAAAGACATCTCTGTTAAATTAACCCCATCACTACTAGAATCACACCTAGGGCACCTAGATTCACACACATGAGCTGTTGCATAGTCTGCCCAGGTCTAGGAATATTTGTATCTTTAGACACTACCCTGTCTTCTCCAAAAAGGGGGCCACTAGAAGGGGACTCATCAGGTAACATGCTTTCCCTGCAACTCTCACAACCTAGATTTGATCTCTGCAGCTGCAGCCCGTAGAAGAAGGAAGGAGCTGCCTTCTGCCCTCAGCATGTGTGCCAAAGCTCACACACGCCATAAGCAATAAAATATTTTTTAAAATCACTGTCATTTGTAGAGTTTGTATTTTTTCCTAGTGAAGAACTGCTGAGTGGCATTTGGGATTTCTTTACTGCTTTTTCATCACTCTTGTTAGAAAACTGGGTGCGTGGGTGGATGAATGGCCTGTATGATTTCATCAAAGGTTCACCTCGGGGTAGATATGGGTACCGCTCTTGGTTCTCTTTATGCCATTCGTACATATTGATTACTTAATTGGATACCGATTAAAACATTACAGGGTAAACCAAATGGAAACAATGAGGAGAATGCTCACAAGGAACTTTTCTTGCAGGACTGAGCCAATCCTAAAACATTCAGGATCATTCATTTAACTTCAGTCCTGTGTGGAGTTTAGGAAGGAATGCAGTGCCTTGGCTCTACTTGAAACATGTTTGAAGAGCTGCTTTTGTACTGTTAAGATTCTAATGCAGCCTATAAAACTAAAAACAGGTTATTGTAAGTATAAAGTTGTTTTGAACACATTTCAAGCAGATGTCCAAAAATTAGGGATTTCTGGTGGAAAATGTAAAACTTGAAATTACTGGGCGAAGTGTAACATGAAAGATCTGAAGCTAAGATTTAAATTGACCTCTTACGGGATGGTAGAGAGCAGGCGAAGGCACTTCGCACCAAGCCTGAAACCCAGACGGGAGAAGAAAGCTGACTCCCCAAAGCTGTCCTTTGATCTCTACAGATGTGCTGTGAGAACACACATGCACACACACAAACACACACTCAATATCTCAGAAAATTAAATCAGCAAATCAAACATAATAATCCTCTCTCTGAATTAGTACCTTTTAGCTTTTGGTTATTAGCAGGACAGTCAATTTCAGAGGTTTAAAAAAACCAAGAAAATACATAAGTAGTCTGCCATCAGTAAGACTTAGTGGTTTCAAGTAAGATACTTGCACATTGCTTGCTCAACCTGTTTATAAAAGAAGCAGTGTTGTGTGGAGAAAAAAGGAAGCTTTTCTTCTTTAACTTTCACTTTTCTCTAAATGAGCACAGAATTCTAAATTTGCAGTCCCTGGTGGGCATAGCTTCACTAATCAGTATTCTGCACATGAGCTGATTTAAGAAGAGTCATTTGTTTATGCTGAAGCGTAATATCTGGAAATATAGCTCTCCTGTCAGGTGACTTTATCTAAACTGAGTGGCCCACAGTTTACACACGAGTGAGGTTACAACTGAAATACAGTACCCCATTCAAATGGAGACCCAGTCTAAACCTTTGGCTCAGGTGACCCAACATTCATAGAAATGATTGCTAAGGCACTCTAATGCTTCATTCACTAAAGCACATAAAAGTATTCAAGCAACTCGACTCGTCTCTAAGCATGGACTAGCCTCAGCTGGAAGTGAGGTGCCAGACAGCGGCTGAAAGGAGGTGACTAAGTCGCTTTCAGGATAGCTCTTGTCCATTAGGGATCACGAAAAGTGGGGACTTGTAGAGGGGCTCCACACAGTTCACACGGTGCATGATTTGTATAACCCTGTATTCCCTGTGTGAGACTTGGCTTTCTCCTTCAGACCTAAGGAAAGAGGAGATCCATGCTTAGTGTCTCATTTGAAGTTTGTTTGAGTCCTTCCATCTGGGTGTCCATTTTCTGTCCTGCTTGGGACCTTTTGGTAATGTAGGTATTGTTTTAAAGGTTAGTTCAGTACCCTTTCATCCCTATGCTTTTAAAGAATGTGGGATTTGTAGGATGGCTGTCAAAGTGTAGATTAACCCGGAGCTGATGGCAGCCAACAGAACCCTTGACAGAGCAGCTTAAGGAAGGAAAGGTTTGTTGTGGCTCCTGGTTTCAGGAGCAGGTCCAGTGTGGTTGGGAAACTGGCAGCAGCACCATGATTCAGATGGTCACTGTCCACATTCAGTCCAGGGAACAGGAATGAAAACTGGTGCCCGGCTCTTTCTCCTTTCTTCAGTCCAGGAGCGCATGCTCTTAGAATGCATGCACTTAGTCTGCGCCTTCTCCATTAGCCTAACAGAGAAACTTCCTCAGACACATATATGCCCAGAGGTTTGTCTCTAAGATGATCCAGTTCCTGCCAAATTGATGGGCTCACACCCACTGTTTACACCATTCATCATTCATTCATATATGTATATGAATGGATACCATATATGAATGGATACCACATACACGGGTAGGGGGGAACTCCTTAAAGAGCTCTCATCTGTGAAATGGGTACAATGCCTACCTTATAGGGCTCCTAAGAGTAGGTTGCATGAGATCACTGATTTGACCTTCACAGCATGTTGCCTAGTACCAAGGACCAAATGTGAACATCTGCCCTTACCTCTCTCATTCTGCTGTTTCCTGGTGCTGACTTGAAGACCTGTGGCTAAAGTGGAGTCACATAGGAGGAAGGAAATGATTTCCTACATCCATTTCTTTTGTAAAAGGATTAAGCATGGCTTCCTAAGACACACATGCATTTAGAGGGGCTCCAAGGCACATCCCACCGGTCAAGTAACTGGCATGTTTTTTTCTGTGATTCTTTCATGCATTCTGCAACCTGCTGAAGCTTTCAGGTAAAATGCAAAACTCCCACATATAAAGTTGTGGTTGCCTTAAAAGTTACTACTGTGCGATTAGAACATTCACGTGTACGTATGAGAAAATGTTTTAAATAATGTGCATGAAATGACAGTTCAAAAAAAACATGTAAAATATAGCCATCACCCCATGACTACATTCAGACACGTTACCAGATATGTCTTCTGTTGGGTGACTGTTCTGATTAATGAGTAGTCACCAGGGGGATCACACTCCAGATAATAGCCTGGTGCCTTCAACCTCCCACCAACAGCCAAGAACATTTGCAGAAATGCTTTTTGAATGTGCAGAGCCATGGCCATAGCCAAGTACCCACCCTGCTTGCAAGCATAGGTGCAGTGGGCATGACCTTTGTGCCATCACCAGCACTGTTGCACTCTTCTTCAGTGACATCTGAAAGTTGTTTGTAAAATCTAGCAGAACCCAAGTAAAACACAATAAGCAGATGATAGCGCAGGAGCCTCAGATCTTCACAGCATGTTTCCTGGAGCCCCAGAGACAAAGGAAGACCCCACTCTATTTTTGTCCATAAGAACATATTCTTGGCTTACCAAGAAACTGATAGTTATGCTCCTTTCTTGGGTCAGTTTTGCATGCAGCCCAAAGGAGACCCACCCCTTAGAAATACAATGATTGAGGGGGGCTTTCAGAATTAGCCCTCCCATCGTTTTGAGCAAACATGGAGAATAAATAATCCCATCTGAACATTACCTCCCCTGTGGCTCTTTCTTTACTTCAGTGTAGTACATCTTTTGCTTCATTGTTTCCACTGAGACTAGACCAAGATGCAGAACTTAGAAGCTAGCTTGAGTCTTCAAAAGCACCATGCACAGAGCGAAATAACACTTCTGACCAAGCTCTTGTGTTGCCTGTGTGAAGAGTCTAGCTTCTTTGAGCAACTCTATAGAAAACCAGAAACACTCCTTGGAGTGCTGCATAAGGCTTTTGAAGAATTCAGAGAATCGTATTGAAGAGAAACTAGGAGATAACTGAGGCTCGAGTCCAGGGAGGGCAAAGACCGAGAGAATGAGTAGATTGAATCTTCCTAACCCAGTGTCTGGAGAAGATGAAAAAGAGGTAAAGTGGCTGGTGTGAGATATTTTACTTATCAACTTTTACATTCCTGAATTGTACATATACTTGCACAGCTAGACAAATGTTGCAAGTGTGTATTTCTCTTAAGTAGTTTAGGAAGTTTGCAAGAGCCTTACAGTGTATTACAGGCTTCTGTGCTCTGAATCTAAGTGATTGGAAGGACTGAAGAGACTTCTCAAAGGTTAGGAGTGCTCATTGCTCTTGCACAAGACCCAAGTTTAGGGCCTGAGTCAGCTGCCTCTGACACCTTCTGAATGCCATGGGCACCTGCACTCATACATACACCGACAAAAGTAAAACCAAAATATGGGAGGGGGTAGAGAGATGGCCCAGAGGATAAGAGTCTTTACTGCTTTTACAGAGGACTTGGCTTCCGTTCTCAGCACCTACATCAAGATGGCTCACAAATGCCTGGAACGCCGGTTCCAAGGGATCTGACACTGGTGTACACAGGCATCTCTGCCAGATGTGCACCGAAGCTCATCCCCACGCACATAAATAAAAATTGTAAATAAATCTTTAAGTATTGTTGAATGGCATGATCTCCTTAAACTTCAAGAACAGATGGCCCCAGCTTGATTCTAAAGCCACCCAGGAACCTCAAACAGGCAAATACGCCAAAACCAAATGTCCATTCTGTGGCTAGGTCTGAAAATGAAAGAGGAGCTGAAAGGAGTGATTAAAGAAATTACTTCCAGCCAACAGATGAAAGTGTTTTAACTGACGGGCCAGCAGAAAGTCCTCTAGCCTGAGCTGGCTCAATAAAGTCTGACTCACACCACATGAGTTTTAACAGGAAAATTGCATCCAGAGAAATACAAGAAAAAGAGAAGTGAAATGTGCCATGACAAGAAAGGGAACAAAACAGGAGAAAAACCAAAGAATTTGCAAAGCAGACAAGCAATAGCACCCCTAGATGAAATTTCAAAAGGGAATAGCAGAAATTGTCACCCAGAGAGAACATCACAGGAAAGTTTTTAAGAGTACACACAGTTAAAAGGAAAAACGTATAATTGGAGATGAAATGTATAAATTATGTGCTCAACTACCAATTGGAGCTCAGTAAAGAAATATTTTTAGAAAAAGTTTTATGGAAAACATGAAATCATTTCATATTGCAAAGTACTCGCGTGTGCACACACACACACATAAAACATGAGAATGAAGACAGGTTCAAAGCAAAGAAAGGATAGTGTGAATACTGGCGAAAGGGCAGAGAAAGGGCACATAGCATTTGAACCAACATTTCAACAGTTGAAGGAATGACATAATACCACAGACCTTTAAGTCACTAATGTAGGAAGCTTCCTGAGAGGTGTGGGGTGAGTCTGAAATTCATACAGAAGGACAGTTCCTGACACTGCCCAGAGGAAAGAATGGAGGGCTCAGCAGCGCTGGGTTGGGTTTTGTTAGGTTGATGCAAGCCAGAGTCATCAGGGAAGAAGAAACCTCAGCTGAGAAAATGACTCCAGCAGATTGGCCTGTAGGCAAGGCTGTGGGGCATCTTCTTGATTAATGATTGACGTGAGAGGCTCCAACCCACTGTGGGAGGAGCCATCCCTAAGCAGGTGGTCCTGAGTTATATAAGAAATCGAGGTGGGTGGGTAAGACGCGGGAAACAAGCCAGTAATTGGAGCTCCCTAATGGCCTCTGCTTCAGTTACAGTCTCCAGATTCCAGCTTGAGTTTCGAGTGGAAATGTAGGACAAAATAGTCCTTCTTCCCCAAGTTGCTTTTGGACGGTGGTTCACCACAGCAATAGAAAGCAAACTGGGGCAATGATTCTCCCAGTCACATGTCATCAGGACCAGAGGATGGGCATCTGCACCCAATAAACCAAACTGCATCTCCCCTGTGTACCAGATGCCAAGATGGATAGATACACGGCCTCTGCAAGACGTTGGGCTGTCTGCTGAAGGAAGAGGCTCCTCAAGTGGAAGTCAGGTGGTGCTATACCACAGCCTCCCTCTTAAAACTAAGTGCATCTGTAGGAGCAGGCTCTTCCCAGTAGACCATGAGCTTCTGTTCCCATCCTTTTCCTGCTGAAATGGAGATGCTGAGAACTTAGAAACCACACATTACTGAGCTTAGGTTCCTGGGCCCCTGAATATCCACCAAGAAGACAGCTACTGGCTTTCCTGAAATACTTAGACACTGTTTAAGCAGGTATGTTTTGTGTATGTGTGTGTGTGGTATGTGTACATGTTCATGGGAGTGTCAGATCAACACGACATTAAATATTCCTCCTTGTTTTTCGCCTTATTTTATGAGATGGGGGTCTTTGACTGAACCTGGACTCACTCATCAACTTAGACCCCAAGGATCCTCCTCTCTGCCTCCCCAGCACTGGCATCATAGACTTGTGTAGCCATATCTGGCCTTTACTTGGTGCAAGGAATCCAAACACAGGTGCTCATACCTGCTAGGCAAGAGACTGAGCTATCTCCCTAGACCCTAAGCAGCTGTGTCTTTGGTATAATGGCTAATGGTATTCCAGAAACTTGTAGAATGTTCTTATTTCAATTGGTTACTATGACAAATAGGATGTGGCATGCAACCTCAAGGAGGAAAAGAGCCTTTATTTCAGCTTACTGGTTATGGTCTGTTACTGAAAGAAATCAGGACAGGAACTTAAGCAAGAACTGCAAACAGAAACCGTGGAGGGATGCTATTTACTGGCTCCTGCACACTCTCATGCTTAGTTAACTTCCGTATACAGCTCAAGACAACCTGCCTAAGGAATGGTGCTGCCCACAGTGGACTTGCCCCTCCAGCGTCATTTACCAGTCAAGGTAACCCCAACAGGCATGCCCATAGGCTAATTTTGTCTGAGACATTCCTCAATTAAGACCCTTCTCAGATGACTCAAATTGACTACTAGGACACATGGTTTCATAAGAAGTGGGCAGATATTTGAGAGGGTGTATTCATTTCTTATGGCTATTGTCATAAATGATCATGAATCCACTAGCTTAAAGAGTCATTGGGTTTTTTTATCTTTAGCGCTAGAGATCAGAAGACAATACATCTGTGTAGCTGGCCTCCTTTAGAGCCGGTAAGGATGGTACAAGGCTTGGCATTTTCTTGTTTCATTCTCTCTGACTCTTACCCTCCCTCCTATTAAGACCCTGATAATGATATTAGGTCCATTAGATGCTGTCAAATAATCCCTCAATGCAAAACGCCTGAAGGTATCCCTTCTGCAAAGTCTATTTGGTCCTGTAAGGTAGCAGTCAGGAATCTAGGGTTAGGGTGTGGGCACTGCTGAAAGGAGAAACTTTTAGTAGAGTGATGGGAGGAAGAGAGAAAGGGGCAACTTATTGAGGCAAATGGTAAGCTGGTTATCTTCTCATAACGCACAGGAAGCAGAGTTAGGACCCTCTCTGCAACCACACTTGTTTTCTTCCAGTTTGAATCTCAGCCCCCTTAATAGGAACAGAAAATGGTAAGCAAGTGGATGGAGATTCATTTTCCTGCGAGTCCTCACTAGTGCCGCCTCCACGGAGCAGTGCCTGTGACCCGCTCTGGCTTTCCTTAGTAAGGCTTGAAGTCTTCCCTTTCGAACCGATACACAGGATCTTCTCTGATCTCCAAGCCTGACTTCTGCCTATTGTCAGGTGAAGAAAAGAGTCTCGTCCAATCCAGAGGTCCTTTAGAGATGAAACCGAGAAAGCCCAGCACACCAAACAGTTCCAAGAGCATCCTTGGAGAGGAAGGCTCTACAGTTAGTCTTGGATCTGTTTGTACGCTCTTTCCTTGAGATTCAAACATTCGGAAACCAGGAGTCAGATTAGAATATGAGATGTTTTTCTTTTTCTTTTTTTAATTTATAAACACTTTTAAGAATGGCACTTTTGGGGGCTGGAGAGATGTCTCAGTGGTTAAGAGCACTGTCTGTTCTTCCAGAGGTCCAGAGTTCAATTCTCAGCAACCACATGGTGGCTCACAACCATCTGTAATGGGATCTGATGCCCTCTTCTGGTTTGCAGGCATAAATGCACGCAGAATAGTATGTACATAATTAATTACTTGATTGATTAATAATAATAATATTAATAGATAATTGATAATTAATTAATAAAATGGCACATTTTCTTTCTTCTCACACCTGAGGAGAAAGTATTTTCATTGAGGCCTCTTGAGGAGTAGATCCTGGCATGGACATGCCACTTGCAAGATACCCTACAGACCCAGACTCCCAGAGGCCTCCAGGTTGCTCCTCCCACAGGGATCAGTGCTCCCAAAGTGTTTGATGCTCCTACAGTGCTCAGTGCTCCCCACTGGTGCACAGTGCTCTTACCGGCTGTGTTTCAAGCTCCCATAGGGCTTAGTGCTCTCAAGGTACTCAGGCCATCCATCGATAAGGCTGACTAACACACAGTTATCTTCCCGGAAGTTACTTAGTTGATTGTTGGGTCAAGACTCCAAGTATTGCTCAGAGGTCAGTAGCCTGATGCTATTATAGGTTTGTGCTTGTGTATTTGCACAACCAAATGCCCAGTCCAGTTGGATTCGAAGACTGTGATTGTCAGCTGGGTGGAGTCAACAACTGTCATCATTTCTTTCAACGTGTTTCCTCTCATCCATTCAGCTCATGGTGATGGTTTAGGTCAGAATTCCTGGCGAGCCTCAGGAGCAATCCGGTCTGTCAAGTGTGTGCAGAATGAGGTCGAGCAGGTGCAGGTTCTGCTGCTGTGAGGGCTAGAGCTCTCTACCTGCCCAACTCTCATCCCCTGTGTAAGCTCAGAGCTGCTCCCTGACCATGGCACAACCCATATCTGTGCCCTTCCCTCCTGGGGTTGTCCCAGTGACACCAGACAAGTGCCTTTATCCACACATCCATTTTTCATTCCTAATTATAGATCAAATTTTTTTCTATGGTATCCTTTGATTTCCTTCCATGGGCATTGGTTGTTAATGAGCTCTAGCGTGTCTCGCCCTTCAGAGAGCTAAGTAGTCCCTTCACGCATATGCGTGCAGGGGGACGATAACACACATCCACTTTACCCTTTTCATCCCATTACAGATACTTTGGTCACCATATCTAATTGGTGAAAATATCCTCAACTTTCCAGTAATTTTTATTACAGGAATATCACAACACAACCCCAAAGTATCCACTGAAGTGATACAAGGGATCAGACTTCAGGTGACCAGAATGTTCTATTGTTGGAAAAACAAATAACAAAGGGACGGATCAAGATTAAGGAATTCTTTTAGAAATACAAAGTTGCTAGTTAATAGGAAAGTATGGAATCGAGGTGAGCTGGGGGCTCCTAGAGGCAAGGCAATATGGTGACTGTGGACAAAAAGTTTTACACCCCAGGAAATGGGCTGTCATAAGCCTGCCTTACGCTTATTTATACACTCTTTGAAGAGTTTATAGAGTGTACATTCATACATTTCCTACATGGCTTTGTAGCATCCTAATAAAGAAGACCGTAGAAGCCAGGCCTGGTTGCATAGGCCTGGACACCAACTGACTGGAGGCTGAGATAGGAAGATTTAAGTTGAGGCCATCCTGGCCATCAGCACAGGTTCAAGGGCAACCTGGGGAACACGAGACCTATTGCAGAGTTAAAAGTTAGAGAGGGGAGTAGTGACATTGGCTAGGGATATAGGCCCGATAGCTGGCAGCTTGCCTAGTATTAAGTTCAAACCCCACTACCACACACATACAGCATGCTAACAGAAGAAGCCACAACGCCACTAACAGGACAGATATGAACTTGAAGTTCAGATCCACTTCCAAGTGTTCTTTTAAATCTTGCCTTTGAACTTTCAAAAATTTAACAGTCTTTTCTTTTTAAGATGATGTGTATTGTATGGCGTATCTATGTGTTAGTTTGTGCACATGAATACAAGTGTCCTAAGCATCCAAAAGTGGGCATTAGAGCCCCCTGGAAATGGGATGGAAGGTGGTTGTGGGCTGCCTGAGGTGGGTGATAGAAACTGGACTCAGGTCGTCTGCTGAAAGACTTGTATAGCTGCCCCCACCCCAACACACACATACCTCTCCTACCATCTCTTCATTAGTCTTATTAAAAACTGGAAAGAAGTAAGAAAGCACTACTTCATATTTTAATGAGTAAACTAGAAGAATGGAATGTGTAAAAGGTTACAAAGAGCCTTTAAAAAATGTACAAATCCAAAGATAACTGGGCAATTTAAGCAGGCTTGGAACATATACATCCCCAGCATTTAAATGTAAGCAATTGTTATGAACTTTTTTTTTTTAATTGAAAGGTTTAGCCTGTTTGGGGAAGGTAAACTTCCAGCAACGAAGAGCAAGGAAAGAATTGTGTTTTCTCCTGAAAAATACTTCCTAAGTTATCCAGAGCATATGGGCAGAGAACAACATTGAAGCAGTTATGAGGAGTCAGATTCCAATGTTATCAAACATTCAGTGTGCACTGCATTATAAGGGGAGAATCTTCTGTTTTAGTTGCCAAGGATGGGGTCAGATGGTTGGCACCCGTGTCCCTTGGGGAATGAAAGGACAGAGGTGCCTGTGCACAGTTCACATGAGAGAAGAGAGAAGAGAAACCCCAATGGCCTGGGAGCTGAGAACAGGGAGATAGGGAGGGGCCCTCAAATTCTCAGAGGGATAGGGGGGTGCCTGGGAGTTCTTGGGTTCCTGCTTCTGCCAACAGGGTACCATGGTTTTCTTAACTTTAGCTTCCTGTGATGTTTTGAAAACCCTTCTGTCTTATAGCTTGCACCTTCCTTAACGTAAAGGAGAAGGTAAGACTGAAAAGACTCAGCTTCACAATAAAAGAGTAAACCCTTAGATGGAGTGTGTGGGGAGCAGATTAGAGCCTGAGTGAGCGTGCATTATCGACAGGAACACGGGCACGGCAAGGATCACGATGGCCCCAGACACATGACAATATCAAGACCTTTTTCATGCCAGACTCCACGGCGGGGAACGGCAAGGCCTTCTTTCAGTCTGAGTATGGATGTTGACTGTATACAGAAAGAATGCATTACAGCTTTCTCCTCCGGGATGACTGCAGTCTAGGTCTGAAGACACCCCAGTAACATTAAGAATGAGGAAGCCCTCCCTCTTCTTTAGTCTGGATACACAAAACTGGATTAGTTCCCAGGCTGCTGGTGCACCTCTATCAGAGTGCATAGCCCATCTAGTCCCAGCTTTTCGTCCATGGGTTAATTGTTTCTTTATTACCCAACTCCCCTGTCAGATCAATTCCAAAGTCATGCCGGTCTCAACTACACTTTATGAAATATCACTGTCCTGTCTTTGTCCCAATTTTTCTGGGAATTGGAAGGAAAAAGAACTCATTCTGAGCCAGTGATCAGGGAAATGATTTGAAAAGGGAACAGTTGTTTTCATGGGAATGGGGGTTAAGATGCTGGCATTATGCAGAAGATGCTGGCATTATGCAGTAAGATGGTGAACCCTTTAACAGGCCGTGGCATGCTCACTCCCAATTAACAACTTTCAAATAGATACCCTTGCAAAGGTACCCTTGAGAATGGGGTACTCTTAGTATAGGAGGACAACTTGGCATAGTCAGATTGCTGTCCCCTGCCTGGTACACAGGAACTGGCTTCCTGTGATGTGGAAGATGTCTGTGAGGTTTTCCCTTTCCCTATGCCTCCACCTCATCTTCATTCTGATAAACATGCATTTCATAAAAGGAAAGAGAATATATATCTCTTGTTCAGGTGTGTGTCTTTTATTGAATCCAGTACCTACCAATTGTATTGGTTTATGCTCTTTCAGTGTACTTAAAATGCCCATAAGTGTATTTTATTAGTAGCTTTTTAAGTTCTTAGGACCAAATACCTGACAGAAATAATGTTGGAGAGGGGAGGAGTTATTCAGGAGGTACAGTGTTTTACATCGGGGACGGCTTCTTCCACAAATCTACAGATATCCAAGAAACACTGAGATTAAGCTTAAATGAGGATTCAAGGCTTGACCTCTGACCTCCAGTCACCTACTCCAGTCACCTGCCACCCAAAGGTCCCAACTGACTCTGAAAGCTGAGCTACTGACTGGAGACCAAGTGTCCAAACAGTTGACCTGTAGAGGCATTTCATATTCCAGCCACAGCACATACTTATTTCTACAGAGTTTCATACTCACACTTAGTTTGGGCCTTGAGATCACATTATTAAACATGGCGCACTGGTGTGCTTCTGGCACTGGCATGAGGCTCTTCGTGTCTTCGTGGTGGCCCTCCATGAACATTTGGCTGCTGCTTACACGTGTCTGTAGAACGGTCGTTGTCGTCAATGCCCTGAGGAAGGAACCAAATAGCACTACTCCGTGGCATGAAGCGGAGATCTCCCAGTGTGGTCCAGATGACAGGTAGATTGGCGTGTGCCTATGTAACGGGTTGTGCTTTGTTCCGGAAGGGTGGGCTTTCGTGTTGCCACCCTTCTTTCTTTAATTTCAGAAGGTTGGTTTTTGTCATGGGTGAGAACCAACAGGGCCACAGAGATTTAGGAATCTATCACACTTAGTAGCCCTTTATAGTACACAACCGTCATTCCATTGTTGCTGTTGTTACTGTTTTTCTGTTTGGCGCTTGTTCTAGTTTCATTCTGTTGCTGTTGATGGAGCACTCTGACCAAAAACGACATGAGGAGACTCTTAGTTACTTTCTCATTGTTGTGATAAAACACCATGACTAAAGCAACTTAATAAAAGGCATCATTTCATTTGGCTTACGGTTTCAGAGAATTTGAGTCCATGATGGCAGAGTGATAGAGCAGCCGAGAATTCATAGCTTCAACCATGCCTACAAGGGAAAGAGAGCTAACTGGGAATCACACAAGTCTTTGGAAATCTCAAAGCCCAACCCCAGTGACACACCTCCTCTAGCAAGGCCACACCTCCTGATACCTCCCAAACACTAACTGGGGACCAAGTATTTAAACATGTAATTGTTTTGGGGGCCGTTGTCATTTAAACCACTACAAAGATGAAAGAGTTTGTTTGGCTTACATTTCCATGTCATAGAAGTCAGGGGAGGAAAGGAAACAGAGACTATGGAGGACTGCGGCTTCCTGGCTCCGTCTTTGTACATGCTCAGCTTGCTTTCTTGTATATCCCAGGCCCACGGCCTAGGGATGACACCACCCACGGGGGGCTGGAAGACAGTCTCTCACAGACATGACCACAGGCCAGTCTGATCTTGGCAGTTCCTCAGTTGAGGCTCTCAGGTGACTCTGGACTGTGTCAATTTGAAAGCCAAAGCTAAGTATGACATCCTCACAGATAAATAGAAATGACATTTAAAAAAAATTAACATAGGCAGAAAACTAAAGTTCGAAGGTTGAGTAGCCTGGCATCCTCGTGCTAGACAGTGGGTTTCATCCCCAAGACTCTCTGGTACCCACTATAGAGTGGAGAGTTAAAAAGAGCCAGAACTCTGAAGTTGTTTACAGAAATGGTTGCAGCCATGTGGGAGATGGATATTACAGAGACAGAAAAGAAGCATGGTAGGAAATTACTGTCTGGTGGAGACCAATAGCTATCTGGCTTTTATTAAATTATACTCTCACTGGCCAGTGCTCCTGGAATACTATATTTGCCTCTTGTGGCCAGGCCCAGGCCCAGGAAGGCCCTGGTGTCTGCTGTAGTTTGAGAATGAATGATAAAAACTATACTTGAACCATGGATGCTGAAATTGTATAAAACTCTTCCAGTGGCTCCAGCCTCCTGAACCCTTTTGGAGTGGTTGTCAGGATCTGAGGATGCTGTATCTCTTCTTGCTGGTGCCCTATGTGGAGTGCAGTGTCCCACTATACCAGCTTCCTACAGGGCCCACTCTCTACTCTCCTTGGGGTTTCCTCAGTAGCAATTTTGGTTCCATCCTGGCCCATTCTTTACCCCTTAGCCTTCTCACTCTTAGCCTCAGACTCCTTGTTTTCTGTCTGGCTCTATAGATATGGCTCTGAGCATGTGATTAACATAGAGGGTCCCTGTTCATGTGCAACATTTGATGCTCAGGCTATAGAGAAATGGAAGGGTAGGTACTCTTAGGTAGGATCAAGGGCTTAAAATCGGTTCTATCACTATACCTTGGAGACAAGGGGATCAAGGAGCGTGAAACAAGGCTTTCCAGTCTTAATGAGGTGCGCATGGGTTTGACCAGTAACACCAAGCGTGTAGCTGGTAGGGGATGATCGGTGAACTCAATGATGGTATCAACCTTAGAGCCATAGACCTTCTAAAGACCTGTTAATCAGGTCCACAGGCTAATAAGTTGCTAGTCCTTCCCAGTCTCCAATAACACAATGCACTCCAGGACAGGATGTGCCTCTGAATGAAGGAAGCCAGGTATTTCTCAGTCTTCCCCCACTTGCCCATCTGGTTGTTGCTTACCAACCAACATTCTGTTGGTACCCAAGTCTCCAAACGCATGAAGAATTTCACCAGAGTTCTAGCTGCTGTGTGAACATCATCTGGGGCCAGCAAGGTTCATATTTGGTGATGAGATCACTGTAACACCAGTTCAGAAAGGAGAGAGAGAGAGAGAGAGAGAGAGAGAACGAGAGAGAGAGATTGAGAGATTCAACATTTATGTGGTCCCCTCAGTGTGTTCCTATTATCTGTGAGCCTCTGAAAATATGGCTTCCTCAAGAAGGCATTAGAGCTGAATTATCATTTATGTTTGTCACAGGGGTTGAAAGTGTGTAATGAGATTCCAGAGTTAATGTTTTGTACAAAGCACTTAGGAGAGCCAGGATGAAATTGGCTCTGAGTTCTGATGGGGCGTTTTAATTAAAGATACTGTCTAATCAAGGGTGGAGCAGAGGCTGCTTAGAAAACGTCAGTTCCTCGTCTAACCCACTGGTGCAGAGATGGGCAGGCAGCCCCAGTGGAGATCTCGCTGCCAAGAGAGGGAGGGAGACGGTGGCCGTGAGGAACTATGTTCCGGGAGGTAGGCGAGGGACTAAGGAGCTGTGGGCCACCTTGGGCCACATGTACCTGGCTGTGTTTGCAGCCTGTGTGTGTCCGTGAGCTCTGCCCACAGAGCCACATGGATGCTAGTTAGATCCGGTCAGAGCCCCACGTACATCCCCATGCTGGCACGTGCAGCCCTGGGAGCCCACAGTCAACCGGAAGGTACTCTCTTAAATAGGACTTGCATCATTTCCCCCCAAAAGCAAGCAGCACAGGACCTTGCATGAAGCTGGATGAAGAGGGAGCCTCTGTTTGCCCTCCTGATGGGCAGTCTTACAGAGAGTTAGAAATTGGAGTTCTCCTGCCTGCTGTCCTTTATCCTCTGAAGTAAGGCAATGCATGATAGCCTCCAGAGGCTCAAGGAAACCTAGGCCTGTTCTTTGTCACAGTTCCCTTTCCTCTTTGCCATTAGGCCCAGCCCAGCATGTGTCCCAGATAAAGCTGCTTATGGTTTAGGCTGGGAAGAGTCTGGAGAGGCGGACACACAAGCATGGATCTGCAGTGACCTTTGCCTTTGAGGCTTCTGGGCCATATTCTGGGAGCCCTATGTCTGTTAGCATTGCAGCAGAAACCAGAACACCCTGCTGTTTTCTCTGGGCCCCAATGACAGTTTGTTGTTCCTCCAGGGGCTTGGCCCATACAAAAGGTGGGTGGCCTGGGCTCCCAACACTCCCTGCAGAGCTACTTAGAGAAAACCCATTAAGACATCCTAGAGTCAGGGTCTGAAGAGTGCGGCCTGCCTCTGAGAACTAAGTGCTAGGCCAGGCAGGCAGGAGGTACCTGACACCGGGCACTTGCTCGAATTTCCTCAGTGCAGTGTGGCTTTGAGGGCAGGATAAAGTTTGGGGAACGAATTGGGGAACGTTAGAGAAACAGCAGCAGCTCAGAGTTTGCAGCCAGAGCTGGGCCTGGCAGAAATCGTGAACACATAGGTTTGAAGGAAACCAATGGTAAGGAGTCCCTCAATGATTTAGAAGACATAACGTGCAATTTATTTATTTTTAAAGTTACTGTGTATGTATGGGCGTTTGCCTGCTTGTATGTGCGCCAGAGCACCACGTGTGTGCAGTGCTCACATGAACCCAGAAGAGGACATTGGATGACTTGGGAGTGGAGTTACAAATTCCTGTGAGCCACCACACGGGTTGCCTGGAATTGAACCGGGGGCCTATGGAAGATCCGCTAATGCTTCTAATTGCTGAGCTGTTTCTCTAGCCTCCAATATAAGGTTCTAGATAGTCTGTGCGCTTGGTCCAAGACTGCCTCCAATCAAAAAGACTCTGTTAAGCTTTACAATGCATTTTTGGTAGAGCACAGAATAAGGAAATCATCGGGGTTCAGTCCTGGCTTTAAGTTTCTTGTTTGCCCGGGATCAGGGTCCTTTCTATGGTGGCACGAGCTAACAGGAGTACAGGCAACCCCTTTGTGGGTGGAACCTGTAGGCAGAGATGTGGCTCCCGCTCCTGGGTCCCAGTGAAGATAGCCTGCTGTAGGAGGCAGAGAGTCTGCGCTCCCTCCAGCGTTTTCCCACGCAGCCAGTTCCAAGTGGTTCTCTGGCCCCTGGTGGTCTATGCTCTTTGTCCCGGGATGTATACTTTGTATACTTTCCATTCAGTTTTTTTCCTTTTCCTTAAAAGGTGCACCCCCTTGGGACTGGTTGTATTTTAGCCCTTAAGCACTCTATTGTTCCTGTGAGTTAGGGTCCCCTCCCTCTGTGCAGAAGCTTGAGGCTGAGGTGAGAGGAACTGAGGGAGGAGAAGAGAGATGTAGAAATGGGGGACCCGGTGGATGTGGATCACGTGCAGTGAACCTGGGTGCAATAGCTTTCCACACACGCTTGTTTTCACGCTCAAGTTATAGACTTTTCTCTGTAGAGCCTCAATCTTACATTTTAACGCCTTCACAGAAAGCATGTTTTTTTTTTTTAAATTTCCCCTCCGTTTTCTCATTGTTTGAACATAAAGAGCCAAATAATATTTCTATCTTCATGCATGATAGTCATTAAGATTATTTAGCCGCATTAGTTAATAACAGTCTGTCATCCAGAAAACTAGTTTGCATTTCATTTGGTGGTGGTGGTGGTGGGAAAATGTTAATAATTAAATATAATCAATAGTGGAATTGTCATTCCAGCAACTCTCCCGACCTGAGAAAGATGTTGTCAATTTGCACTTAGTGCTAATGCCATTTATTCCATTAACGGCCTTTATTTTAACAAGCTTAATCATCTTTATAGGACTCTCTTCCTCGCCATCCCTTTCCCTTTTTTTTTTTTTATTGCTTTGCTCGTATAAAAGCTGCCACAGTTCAGTGACGCTGAGGCGGAGACTGAGTGAATGCTTCTGACTTGATCTCAGCTTTGGGAATGCCCTCTTGGGAGGGCGGTCTCTCCTCATCCATTCTCCCATCCAGCCACACACCACCGAAAGCACATTTGGTTAAAGGCGCATGGATCATACTGTCTCTGCGCCCTAGCTCCAAAGAACTCTCAATTGCAGCCAACTTGGCCCGGTTCCCTTCTACTCGTTTGGCTCTTTCTTAAGTCCACAATGGATGAGTGTTAGTTTGAAGACTCTCAAGAGACTTATTCGGGCCAGCTCCTCCCTGTGC
The DNA here is from genome assembly GCF_947179515.1 of Apodemus sylvaticus. Lineage (NCBI taxonomy): Eukaryota > Metazoa > Chordata > Mammalia > Rodentia > Muridae > Apodemus > Apodemus sylvaticus. The sequence goes on from NC_067494.1 coordinate 43,976,370, forward strand.
CATGGCCCTGTGAAACATCACAGCATTATGAAGATGGTGTATACCCGCCCCCCCCCCCACCACCACCACCGATTGCCTTTACACTCCTGACTGTTGATCCCTACAGCCTCCATTCAAACTATCCTAAAGGTCCAATTCTCTCCCATGGGCTCCTCCCCACCCTCCGAACATGTAGTCATTGCCAGCACTGATGAGGCTAGAGAAGCCAAAAAGGAGCCGGGTCTCCAAACCATCACTTCCCAAGATGCACTACCATGTGCTTCCTATGGATGAAAGTGCGGAGCCCAACCCTCTGGGTCTGTCTCTCTATCTTAGCTTGCTTCAGGTGGTCAACTTAGTCAGATTGTCTACATTGAGCAAATATGAAACGTCCCTACAATTCAATCCGGCGTAGAGAGCACGTGACCCTAAGCTCCTGACATCTGGGAAGAGCTGACAGCTATGACGCATGCGCACCACCCGCATGGCGGACACTAATTGCAGGCTGACTTCCATATCAGGATGCTATGCTTCCTGTCTCTGCCTAAAGGGTGCCTTGGAGGAGGGGACTAGGCAGGACCACAGCTTCCTGCTAGGTTTCACAAAATGGTCTTTAATAAACAAAAAGCAATACAAGAATAAGAACGCAAAACCAAACCCCTCTCTATGACTGGCTTCAATGTCTTACATGGCGGTGGCGGCTGCTGTTGCTATAGATGCTGCTGACCTTTCCTGCTCAGTGCAGGCTATCACTACCTCCTTCCTTGCAACATATGGCCTGGGTCCTTCCATAGTCCTTCCTCTGCCATGCATACTGTCCCGGTCACTGTTCTATTACTGCAAAGAGACACCACGACTGAGGCAACTCATAAAAGAAAACACACAATTGGGGGGCATGCTTACAGTTCCAGAAGTTTATCCACTATCATCATGGCAGGGAACATGGCCGCATGCGTGGTACTTGAACAGTAGCTGAGAGCTACATCCTGATCTATAGGTCAAAAGAAGAGAGGGTTAGCCCGGCATGGGCCTTTGAAAACTCAAAGCCCACTTCCAGTGACACAGTTTCTTTGACCTGGACACACATCCTAAACCTTGGCAATCCTTTCAAATAGTGCCGTTTCCTAGTGAGTAAGCAATTGAATGTATGAGCCTATAAGGACCATTCTTTTTTCTGTTTTATTGTGTGTGTGTGTGTGTGTGTGTGTGCATATGTATGTATGTATGTATGTATGTAACATACATACATACACACACACACACACACATATATATAACATTTCATATTACATTTACCCAGTTTACTCCCGGAAAACCCCCTATCCCATCCACACTCCCCCTGCTTCTATGAGGGTGTTACTCCACCCACCCTCCCCCCCAATCCTGCCTCCCCACCCTTGATTCTCCTACACTGGGGCATCTATCAAACCTTCCTTGGACCAAGGACCTCTCTTCCCACTGATGCCTCTTACCCAAACCACTACACCTACCCACCCAGCCTCTGGGCCTTTCTAGGGAACTGTGGGGCTGGAGTAAGGGAGAGGGAAAGGGTGGAACCCTCTCATTAGCATATAAAAAGCAGATGGAATGCATGGTCCATAAGGCTTATGTACGACTCCTAATCTTCCCCTGTCAGCAGAAGATGGAAGATCTGCCCAGCCCCTTCTCTTGTGTTTGGATGAGTTCAGAAAGAACACGTAGTCTAAGAGACTTGCTCACCTTGGAAATGAAAGCCTTATAGATTTCAGTTCTGGATAGTCTTGTTCTGAAGGCAGAAGAAGACCCAGAGGGTAGGGGAGTCTCATGAACTCATAAACTAAGCAGTCGGCGCTTTCAATCTCCATTTAGGCGAACCATGTGTCTTGCGTGTGTGAAGTTGGCGGGTGGATCTGAACAGATGGGGTCCGGGATTTGCTTGCTGAAGACCCAGACGCTGGTGTGAGAATAGAGGTAGTTGTATCTGTGACAATAACAGAATCATGTCTAATAATAACAAATGGATTATGAGAAATGTCAGATACTGCCCAAACCTGGGTATCCACACCTGTCAACTCATCACTTCACCGACCATGTCACGTAGCTGGCCTGAGCTGGTCGCCTTGAGAGACAACTAAATCTTATCTGCCAGGCTTCAGCTGTAGGCTTGGTTCTTCAACCAGCTCCCAGACTGTGGCGTAGTCACCAGAGTTGGTGACTACACATCGAGCCACCGTGATCTATGTCAAATACACATAACAGTTCTGTGTGCCAGTAACCCTTACCTCTGGGTCATCGTTTAGGAAGCTCCCGTGCAGAGGGGTGAGGGACTTGCCATTTTCCTGGCAGCCTGAGCCTGCTGCTGAAGTGATGGAACAGGACAGCTGTTTGCTCTGGGGTTGGATAGGCCCTCAACCAGTAACACTCGGTGGAGGGAATAAGGAGCTCCCAGGGTGGCTAGCATAGCCTCCCGAGGCCTTTCCCATTCCCAGGGTTAGACAGGGTGTCAGCAACTGACTGGACTAGGGCTTCCTGGTCCTCTCTGAGTCACCCAGGGGACCTCACCGTGGTTGTGTGGCTGCCTGTGAATCTCCCACACTCCTCGAACCCTCAGTAATGGATATATTATGAGCAGGTGGTGCGAAGAGCTCCTCCTTAGATTTGTCACTGTTCTTGTCTCTTTCTGGGGTCAGAAAAGAGACTCGGAAAGGTTGTGTTCCTTGATAACTCCCCAGGAAAAGTCACATGACACCAAATGCTACACATGACCCGAACAGATTTGTACAGTGTCTCACAGTGAAAGGCCATGGACCTGAGGGTTTAGGGAAGCAACTACAGGCCAACTACTGACCTCGAATATTGGAAGCCGATCGTGCCCTCAAGACAAGGTCAGTATGGGCACACATCAACCTTCTGACAGGAAGATCGATGAGTCCGGATGATTCTGGGTTTTTGTTCATTTTAACAATAGGATTATGGGAAGACTCTGCTGAAACCAAAGAAATGTATTCTATTTTTTTGTATTTGGTATGTATATGTGTATGTGTACATGTATGTGAGTTGTCTGTGTATATGTGTGATATTTGTATATGTGTATATTTGTGTGTGAGTATGTATATGTATGTGTATATATGTATGTGTGTGTGAGAGTGTATGTGTGTATACATATGTATGTATGTGTGATGTGTATATGTGTGTGTGACTGTATATGTGCTATGTATATGTGATTGTGTGTATGTGTGTGAGTATATGTATATGAATATGTATGTGAGTATGTATGTATGTGTGTGATATATGTGTGTGAGTGTGTTTATGTGTATATGTATGCATGGGTGTATGTGTGTGTGTATGTGTATGCAATGTGCATATGTGTGTGAGTGTGTATGTGTGTGTGTGTGTAGGTGTGTATGTGAATGTGTGAAGGTTCATGTGAATATCAGAGGTTGCTGTCAAATATCTTCCTCCATTGCTTTCTATCTAAGTTTTGAGATAGGATCTCTCACTGAACCCAGGATTAATTGATTGACTAGGTTGGTTGGACAGTGAACCCAGGGGAGCCACCCATCCTCCCTCTCTAGTGCTGGGGTTACAGTTAGATACCACTGTACCTACCTGGCTTTTTATGTGAGTGCTGGGACCCACATAACCCAGTTACCTCAGGTGCCCTTGCCCGATTGTCCAGACGCTGCTCCGTTCTCACAGCCTCCTGTCCTCTTGCCGCATCGTGTCACGCCTTGCTCACCAGCAGCTCTTAAAACACAACGGCTGGCTACTGCCAGTCACACACGGGCTGGCCTTTTTCATGTGCACACATGTTCACTTCAAGTGTCTTAGATCTTAAATGGTCTTGAGTGAAACTCTAATCTCTACCTTGGTTCTAAAACACCACTAAGAGAACTTCACTTTGAAATCTAGCTAGCAGAATGGGCTTTTTAAAACGTGAACACTCTAGAAATTTTTAGAGTCCTGAAAGTCTCTCATCCATTATAAATCTGAAACCCGGTGTCTAATGAGGTTTCTCGCTGATGTGAAACATTTTATTTCTAGACTCTGAATCCGGTCTCCAGACAGTGACAATGTCTCCTTCTGTCTTAAACAATGACAACTAACTCTAGAAGCTCTGGGGTAGCCTGGGCTAACTTTCTACATCGCCCACTTTGGAGGCAGAGGTGATCTTATGAGCACGTGTATGCTACCTAGAGCTACGAAGAGGCTCAGGAAGCTTCCCCTGAGTCTGCAGCACAATGGCACAGATATGTCTTGAGGCACCCAGGTATATCTGATGTAGGAGGTGTCAGACTGGCTCAAGAACAGCAGCCACACCGGCTCTTCTTTTCTGACTCATAGGACACAGAGCCAAACGAGCCACCATTTGCCAGATCTGCTACGTTCTCTGAGCTACCTGAGGCTCTTGGCCCAGCCTACCTCAAAAGTTACTTGTGCTCCTTAGAGGCAGGAAGAAGGAAGAAAGTACTGTCCCAAGGATAGCCTTCATGTTATGGTCAAAGTTATCTTGAGCCTGTCACAGTTTCTATGTCTCGTGGTTCCCCTGGAAAAAAAAAACATCAGCAGAATGAAAGAAAAAGGAGCCAAACACTCGCATAGATTTAACTTAATAGTTATTTTCTTGCTGGGAAAAATAAAGCGACTCTAGAGTAAGGATTTACTAAACAGATATCAGCAGTTATAAAAATTTTCTGTTTAAGTCCCAGTAGTTACCATCTTCCCCAAAGTATACAAATGAGTCTTACAAACAGGTCTTGCAGCCTCTGGGTGCTGTCCAGTTTTACAGTCAGTGGCTACAGAAGTCCGGGCTTCAGGAGAGAAAGCTTAACACACTTTAGGAGAGAATGCCTGTGATGACGTTAACAAAGAACTGTGCCTCTTTTTGAAGAGAGTTAGAGGGAAATGTCCATAGTGACGTCATTTTTGGGGGGGGTCTAATTTTTAGGTTTAGGGGGGTTAAGTTTTTTTGTAGGTGCAGAATATTAGTGTGGATCCCAGAGGGCCTGCTTCCGACTGGTCAGCTCCATTTCTGCTTGGCAGAGTGAAGACAGAGCTGGGGGGAGAGGTGCGGGGCGGGGGATGGGGTAGTGGGTCTCTTCTGTTCTGATCCTGTGCCATACCTGGTGGGACATGCATCGGAACAATAGCCTCGGGGCTGGAGAGATGGCTCCGAGGTTAAGGGCACTGACTGCTCTTCTGAAGGTCCTGAATTTAATTCCCAGCATCCACATGGTGGCTCACAATCATCCATAATGAGATCTGATGCCCTCTTCTGGAGTGTCTGAAGACAGCTACATATTATTTAGATATAATAATAAATAAATCTTTGGGCTGGAGCAAGTGGGGCAACCGGAGGAGAAGAGGTCCTGAATTCAAATTCCCAGCAACCACATGATGGCACAACCATCAGTACAGCTACAGTGTACTCATATACATAAAATAAATAAGTCTTTTTTTGAAAGAACAATAGCCTTTAGTTCTTTTTTGAGACCCTGGGCTTCTCTGAGGGTCTTGTGGAAGCTTTGTATTTCCTCTCCAGGAAAGCATTTACATACCCAGACAAGGTTGTAGGGGAAGAATTTTAACATTCTAACATCCTGTTGTGTGTGTGTGTGTGTGTGTGTGTGTGTGTGTGTTGGGGGAGAACACCTCTGAATCTCATGTTCATCCATTTTCTATTTGCTATCACTTGCTATTACCTTGGGTACTTTAAAGTTTATCTAGCTCATGCTTCTGGATGCTAACGTCAAAGATTGGGTGTCCATTTCTGGCCAGGGCCTCTTAATGTATCCTAAAAGAGAAAAACAAAACAAAAAAACAAAAACCCTGGAGGACAGTGAGATGGGGGGGGGGGGCAGACACTCGGGGCTGTCTGGACTTGTGGCTACCTCTTCTTCGAGGAGCAAACCCAACCTCTGACAACCTCATCAGCTCCAAAGAGCCCTTTCCCAATATCGCCACAGTGGCATCACAAAACTGTACCACCACGAGGTCACCCACCTTGTATTGATTTCTGTCACCCTTTGTGATGGTTGGTATATGCTTGGCCCAGGAAACAGCACTATTAGGAGGTGTGGCCTTGTTGGAATAGGTGTGTCACTGTGGGTATGGGCTTAAGACCTTCCCTAATCCTAGCTACCTGGAAGTCAGTCTTCCACTAACAACCTTCAGATAAAGATGTAGAACTCTCAGCTCTGCCTGCACCATGCCTGCCTGGATGCTGCCATGCTCCTGCTTTGATGACAATGGACTGAACTTCTGAACCTGTAAGCCAGCCCCAATTAAATGTCCCAGTTTAATTGGGGCTGGCTTACAGGTTCAGAAGTTCCCAATTAAAGAAGAGTTGCCTTGGTTATGATGTCTGTTCACAGCGGTAAACCCCTAAGACACCCTTGTTTGGTGTCGTCCTGTTCTTTTCCCTTGAGGTGTCTCTTGTAGCAACCCATCCCATGTATGATGACCTTATCTGCAGATGTCTGCAAGTATCCTAATTTCACTTCCAATCCTGAATAATAAATCAAGAGGTTGTAAGTTCATATCCATCTTCTCCTGCCTTATGAGGATATCAATATCCTGCCTTTGGGAAGCATATATTCTGTTGCTTTAGTTGGTCAAATACTATCCTTCGTCATCAGCAAGATTTCCTTGTTCTATTAGTAACTTCTGTGGGATGGAACAGCCTCCAACATGTTCTTCCTGTCTTTTGGGGGCTGTTTCATGTTTGCGTGGGTGACCATGTTTGCGTGGGTGACCATGTTTGCGTGGGTGACCATGTTTGCGTGGGTGACCATGTTTGCGTGGGTGACCATGTTTCACTTGTCCCGAAGTGGAAGTGATGTGTCTCCTCTCACAGCTCCTTCAACCCAAGGCAGTTTCTTCTGGCCTTCAGGGACTCTTGGCCCTCTATGAGCTGTGTGGATTTGACCTCAGTGTGGGCTCTGACATCATGGAGGATCCTTTGGTTCTGAGTACAGATGAACACATGGAATATGTGACCTCTACTTTCATAGTGTTTGGGGAGGGGTGGAGTAAAGGTGTGTAGATACTCCCATTATGATCTTCGTTGATCGTGAGATCTCAGTCAGTGACCAGGGCAGGGCAGAGTCTGACAATGACCTGTGAGCTTCTAGGCTGTTTGTATGCTGCAGTGCTAGAGACCTAAGTAATGTTCTCTGAGGAAGAACATTACTTAGATCCATAGGAGAAATCAATGTTGCATGCCCTGTCTAATGTGCTCCCTGCGATGGGACTTCTGTGGCACAGAATACCAGTTTTCATTAGCCTACCTTGGGCAGCTCCAGCTGTGATTTGTCGTAGTTGATGCAGAAAATTATCACCTTTCATTTGGGCTACTTAGAAGAAAAATCACAAAACAGGTTCAAAGAGCTTCTACCGTGTTTACCCAGATCAACCGATTATTCACATAGAAAATGCTTCCTTCCTCTTTATGTATAATATACACTCCTCTTTAAGCTGTATCAAAGGAATTCCACAAATCATGGATCTTTATCCTTCTCTACTTGGAGTGTATTAGGGTGTGTTTCCTAGGAACAATCATAGTCTCTTACAAAACCACCATATAATTATCAAAATCCAGGAGGTGAGAAACTACAGACACTGCTGTCTAAGCCACGGTACAGTTCCACATTCAAATTATCCTAACATTGACTTTTAGCTATTTCTCCTTCGGAGACAAAAAACTAACCGAGGTGATTTGCTCCAAGAATAGTGTGCAGCAGGAAAACAATACAGTATTCTGATTGTTGTAATATAGCAACGGCTTCTTATTTGAATGCTTGACTTCTAAGTTCTCTCCTCTAAGTGACATCACTGTGGCATCCCTTCCCCTTAAGTGTTTGCTCCAAACACTTGGGTGATTTTCTTACAAAAATCTTGACAGGTTCAAGCATGTCGGGCTTACGTGGGAGGTCTCCAGACAGTGGCCACCCTCTTGAAACCACCATTACTCTTCAACCCTAGAGTTTCTCTGTACTGTCAACCTCTCTCTTTTGTTTTCAATGACTTGAAGATTGTCTCTAGCTTCACAAAGCTTAGATTTGGGAGGGAGCTTCTGTACCTCTAGATCCACTGTACAGATCAAAGTTACATTGGACTGTAGGTAGGACTTTCCTGGGAATTATTACCTGTTCGTGGACACACTGACCTAATATGGCTCAAAATGTGCTTTTCCTGTGGGGAGAGACTTGATCTTGTTCACGCTTCCTGGTCATGAACAAGAGTACTCATGGCTTCATGGGTCACTGTAGCTCTGCTGCCTTGAGAGGAAGATGGCAGGAGAGGGGAGGTAAGGAGAAGGCTGGTACCCAACATGCCTTCTCTACTGATCTCTGATGTGAGATCATTAGCTTCTCTGCCATGAAATCTAGCGTCAACTAGAATCTGCTACCTGGAGTTCAAGTCATCCATAAGAAATGCACGACCTCTCTCTCCCTGGTGACCTTTAAGAATATACATCGATGCCCTAACCCCCAGATTCTATAAATGTCATATAATTAGTTAACTGTCTCAAGAAGAAGGCTTCCAGGATTATTCAGAGGGTCCCCGAATCCAACTGCAAGTGTGGTCCTAAAGAGACGGGTTCCAAGCATGTAGGTCACATGATGGTGAAGGCCAAGGCTGGAGTGACAGAGCCTGTGCTAAGAATCACCTAAAGCTACCAGGTACTGGGGGATGCAAAGAAGGCTTCTCTCTGCAGAGCCTGTGCAGCCTTCAGAGGGAGTGCAGCCCAATGGCATCTCCACGTTAGATTTCTGGCATCTAGAATCCAAAGCAGTAGTTTGTATGCATTGGTCATTAGAGTCTCCCAGGCTGAGAGACAACCACATCAACATTTAGACAAACAGGGCTAAGACAGATGACAACCCCACCCCCCTACCTCTGACTGCATTTCACGTACATAGCTCACTTTGGTACTCAAGCAACAACCGGAGAGGCACGCCTTTGTGAAAAGTCCTGTGGTCAGCTCTTGCATGTTATATGGCCAGCCTGGGATAGTTTTCCTCAAAAGTCTCCATGGACTCTCAAGGTCTACGGTCCGTGTTGAGTCTTATGACTTCATCTTTGGCAATGCTTCTACAGGAAAAAGGGATGAGACAGATGGTGATAGACAATGCAATTCTCCAGCACCATTTTTTTTTTAAGAGGAGGTGCTCAAGGACTGCTATGCTAAAAAATTTTTTCCAATAAATTAATTTTACAGACTTTTAAGGGATAGCTTTTAGATTAATGGAAATATGACGGATTTAAATGCAGCCCATTAAGTCATCAATTATATTGTTGCCGTGGCATCCTGTGTTTAATGGTACTAGTGCCCACAAATAAAAGAAGGATGACAGGAGGAAGCTGTTTGCTTTACTGTTTTGGCTGAGCTGAATCAAATGCTTAACACGTTTTAGTCTGAGCAGGGAGGGCAGAGTTAGGGCTCCTGATGAGAATAGGCCATTGTGTGTTTTTTGTGGTGAGTCTTCGTTACCTGTTCAACTCCCATCGGCCTCCCGACTTTCCCAGAGTTATATCTATTTTCCTAGGTGTATCTTTTAAATGTCTTTCAAGGAGCTCACTATGACTATCATTGATTTCATTTCATTTTTTTTCTATTTATTTATTTGTGAGTGTATTGCACATGTGTGTGAACACATGTGTATGCATGTGTGGCTGTATTTGCACGGCATCCTCCCCTGGAGTTCTGTTCTACCTCTCACCTGATCGTAGTCTTTGAGACAAGTTCTGTCATTGAAGTAGGAGTTAGACTGCCAGCCTGAACTCCCAGTGGTTCCCCTGTCTCCTCCCCCAACACAGCCCCGGGTTACAGAGCCTATGACCAACCCCATTGTTTTCATGTGGGTACTGGGGACTTAGACCCAGGTCCTCGTGTTGCATGATAATCACCCTGAGCCATATTCTAAGCCCCAATTCTGTGATTTGATTTTTTTAAAAGATGAAAATTATCTTCATTTTATTTTTTCCCTTCTACTACCCCAGAGAAAAGCATAGTCAATTAAAGCAGAATAACTAATTTCCATAGCTACCAATTTTATGTAAAGGATTTCCACAAGCTCTGATCTCCACCTTTGTTGGTTAGATCAAATGACCAATAAAGTTCTAGCATCTGAGACCCCTGTATCCCCAGCCAAAGACTGAGCTGTCAAGACACAGTGTGGTCTATTACTCATTGTCTTGAGGGAGCACACTGATCATAACTTTGGTATCACAGGGAGATGGTCTTAGGGAGGACCCGTGGAATGTGGGCTTCAGCTGGGTGATTGGGGTAAGGGGAGGGTTTGGAAGAGTAGAGATCATCTCCAGGCTGGACGTCATCTAGAAGTGAAGTTGATTCAATGAGTAATCACTGCAATCAGTCTCAGCCACTCAAGACCAAGTCAGGGCTAAAGCCTCAGTTGGTTAAGAATCTGCAGACTTTCCTGTCGGCTGGCATTGTGTGGCCCATGGTCTTTAAGTGTTTACAGTTTCCCTTGTTTATATCTTGATCTGTGAGGTCACAGTGGCTCTCTGATGGGATGTTTTCCTCATAAACAATACAGTTTTCAGTTAGAGAACACCAAACCGATCAGGGCCAGCTTGTAGGAACACCAAGGTCACAGTTTATGCTTGGCCAACACATGGACATTTGTGGCTCTGCTCTCAGAATATGGGACTTGGTGCCCATCACGAGATGGTAAGAGATAACTTGTACTGTCTGGCAATTGCAATGATGGGGAAAATGGCCGTATGTGTTATTTTAGCTTCTTCTTTTTTTCCCCACATTGCATATATTGGAATCTTATCACATGGGCCTCATTACGTGTTCCCTCTGAGAGGAAGTATCTTACAAGACCAGCCTATATCCACAAAGTCTGTAAGATCATTCATGATAGCCAAGTCATGGAATCAGCCTACATGTCCATAGGCAGATGAATGTATAAAGAAAATGTGGTGTGCACAGACTAAAATCCAGTAATGAAGAAGGAAAAAGAGTGCAGCAGGTGGTGGCTCCTGCCCTTAATCCCAGCATATGGAAGGGGGTGGGGTGGGGAATCTCTGAGTTCTAGGCCAGCCTGGTCTACAGAGAGTTCCAGTCTGGCCAGAGCTACACAGAGAAGCCCTGTTTCAAACGAGTAAAAAGGAGGAGGAAAAGGGGAAGGAGGAGGAAGAGGAGGAGGAGGAAGAAGAAGAGGAAGAAGAAGAAGAGGAAGAAGAGGAGGAGGAGGAGGAGGATAGGAAAAGAAAAAGTAGAGGAGGAGGGGGGAGAGGTTGGAGGGAGAGGAACATGACTGCAAGGGGAGAAAGGGGAGGAGTAGAGGAAGGGGAGGATCATGAATGTAGGAGGGAAATGGTTAGGAAGGAGAGCATCAGTGGGAGAGGAGGGGAAAGGGGGGGTAGTAAGAGTGAATGTACCCCCAATGCATAGTATTCAGTAATGTCAAAAGTTAAAAAAATAAAATAAAATAAAGCAGGTTTCTCTGGGAGCCAAGTAGACGTAAGTAGAATATAGGACACAGAGGAGAGGCACCATGGGAAGTTGGAAATGCGTGTCACCAGGACATCTCAGGTTTAGCAAGGAGGTGGTGGCTCGAATGTATCCTGGAAGACTCTTTGATCCTGGTGCATGTAACTCTGGACTATCTCGACTTGCAAATGATTTGCATTCTGTGTTTCACAAATAATGGGTTAGACAACAAGAAGACCCTATCTTGGTATCTAGCAACATCACGCACACACCTGAATGCTGAGCACAGGCAGCACACCCACCTGGAAGGCACGCCACCTTCCAGGACTTGGCTGTTGGGATAATGACCTGGTGTGACAATGTGTCTTCACAGCATAAGATGAGCCCCCCCCCCTCCAACACACACAGGAAATACATAATAAACAGAATTCAGCCTTAATAATGAGTAGATTTTCTCCCCAACTAAACACTTCGGGCATTTAAAACTCATCATTCATTTGGAAATATTTTTGTTGTTATTTAAAACTTTTTCATTTTAATGATATGCTTTAGGAACAAATATTCAAAATAGTCTTTCTTATTGATGTGCATGGTAATATGGACTGGTTGAAAGTTCATCATAACTGTGGTAAGTCATCATAAACCTGCTATTTCTTTGGGGGGTCAGGTGGGCAGTAACTGGTTCTATGAAAAAATCGTAAGGAGACCCTTTCGGCAACCATTCAGTAATAGTAACACAAAATGACTTTTTACATGTACTTGGGGGATGGGGGGTTTTGGAATGGGAACCCAGGCAATTAGACATGTTAGATTTGACCATATTGGACCTGAAAATCAGCATACCGATGCCCTTGGGACTCCAGGGAGGGTGCAGGCACTCTCCACGAGTGGTTATGATGTGGACAAAACTCCATGCAGAGGTTGGGAGGCCAAATCCTTGCTGTGGGAACAGTATCCGAGTGTGACTCCAATCTGGGGTAGAGTATCAGAGGGAGGAGTCATCTACACTTCTACCCTCATGTCTTGGTGGTGGTGCTTTGCCCTATAGATGCCCAAGAGATAATGTGCCGTGACAGGCCAGAACCATTAGCACCGGGAACTCATTGGTCTCCTAGGATCAAGGGCAGGCTGGCATCTGGTATAGAGAAAGCCACAGCCACGTTGGAAGGGTTGGACGGTGTAGACATTTGGTAATTGTTTGGGTTCAGCCTTTTCCACCACAGGGACAATGCCTGCTCCTCCATTAAGCCTTCTTCCTCACACATTCCTCATTGAGTGGGATCCAATTCCCTTAACTTATGGAGCAGACCCAATGGAACCAACATATGAAAAAATATGGCTTCTGTTAAGTTACTTTTAATTAAAAATTCTAATCAATGTTTTCTGCAACTTAGAAGATACCGCCCAGGCAAATGCTACCTTCTGAGCACTGTCCAGTGAGCTTCATAGACAACACTGCTAAGGAAGTGACCACCTGACCACGTTCTGACCACTGTCCAGTGAGCTGCATAGACAACGCTGCCAAGGAAGTGACCACTTGACCACGTTCTGACCACTGTCCAGTGTTGCTGATTGTTGTCTTTGGGGCTGATCACGAATGGGATTCTGACAGCTTCTCTCTCTCTCTCTCTCTCTCTCTCTCTCTCTCTCTCTCTCTCTCTCTCTCTCTCTCTCTCTTAAATCAGAATGCTTTGAGGATCGAAAGTGGAACTTGAAGGTTCCATGTTAAGGTGCGGCATTGCTGGGTGTCTCTCAAAGAGTCAGGGTCTGGAAGTTTGGTCCTCAGTGTAGTGCTATTGAAATGGTGAAGCCATGGCACCATAAAGAATAAGGGCAGGGGCTGGAGAGATGGCTCAGTGGGTAAGAACACTGACTGCTCTTCCGAAGGTCCTGAGTTCAAATCCCAGAAACCACAGGTTAGCTCACATCCATCGGTAATGAGATCTGACAACCTTTTCTGGTGTATCTAAAGACAGCTATAGTGTACTTACATATAATAATAAATAAATCTTTGAAAAACAAAATGTTTGAAAAACAAAAAGGGTAAGGGCAAGGTAGAAAGGTCCCAGGGGCATTGCCCTCAGAAAGGACCTTGGAATGAGTTCTCTGGAGACCATGCTTTTAAGAGAAAGGCAAACCTGGCTCTGGGCTTCCATCTTGCCAGCCTTCCACTCAATCACCCTTCTGATGCCCTAAGAGGCATTCTACAAAGTTAAATAAACTTATCTATAATATACCTGCTCAGGTATTTTGCCATGGCAACAGACAGTAGACCCTGACATGCCATGATGGTTTATAATTTAGAATCAGCAAATCAGCCCTCACGGAAACATTACCTGAACACCATGGCATTAAAAAAATGGTGAAGAGAAAATTCAAGTTACAGATGCGGACATGGTTGACAGTCAGTCGAGTTGAAAATAAGATTATCTTTGGGCATCTGGGTAGGCCCACTATGATCACAGGGCCCCAGCTGTGTAAGAGGAAAGCAGGTGAGATGTGAGGTTTGAGGTGTGAAGACCCGACCAGCATCCCTTGGCGCTGAAGATAGGTGTCTTAGTCAGGGTTTCTATTCCTGCACAAACATCATGACCAAGAAGCAAGTTGGGAAGGAAAGGGTTTATTCAGCTTACACTTCTGCATTGCTGTTCATCACAAAAGGAAGTCAGGACTGTAACTCAGGAAGCAGGAGCTGATGCAGAGGCCATGGAGGGATGTTTCTTACTGGCTTGCTTCCCCTGGCTTGCTCAGCCTGCTCTCTTATAGAACCCAAGAATATCAGCCCAGGGATGGTACCACCCACAAGGGGCCCTTCCCCCTTGATCAATAATTGAGAAAATGCCCCACAGCTGGATCTCATGGAGGCACTTCCCCAACTGAAGCTCCTTTCTCTGTGATAACTCCAGCCTGTGTCAAGTTGACACACAACACCAGCCAGTACAATAGGTCCACTTGAAACAGGCAGCCCTGGCAACATTGATGTCAGCCCTGTGTGCCTGGGCTTCTGACCTCAAGCATTGTTAGACTCTCAACTCTCTATGAAGCTACCCTGGATACTGTGCTTGTTACAGTAGCATCAGGACCTCCCTTAAGCGCCTTCCACCTCCCAGGTTCTGAATGAAACCTGGGAACTGAGGTGTGACTGAGGTGGATTTGCATGTTAGACTTGTGTTCTCCCAGGAGAGTAAGCGAGGGTGACTGTGAAGCACCTGGGGTGTTCTTGAGACCCCCCCCCCAAGACCTTCTCATCTCAGTTGCTGTATATACAGTTCTTGGCAGCATGTCAACCCCACCCAGAGGGTGGGATGCAGTAAGGACACGGCCTGGGAGATGGCTTCTCTCCTCTCAAGATGCTCACTCCCATCAAGTATCAAAAACACGTGTGCCAGTTGGTCGTGGCGATGCTGTATTTCTACAGTTTAACCCCTGTCCTATCCACTGGCTCTTAGGACTTGCCTTGGGTCAGTATGCTCGGCTGTGAAGTTAGGTAATATCCAAAAGGCTTCATTATCGAGGCTGGGTCATCTGGGCTCTGGGCCAGATGGGTACTGAGTGTCCTTGGTTTAGTAGTGAATGGCGTTCCTGGTGAAATAGTTCCCCTCACTGTTTCTTCATGACATCTGTGGAAGGAACAGGGGGAAAAGGCAGTTACAGACTGGACAAGAGCCAGGGAGGACACGATGACCTTTGGGAACACAGATGGGCAGGGGACCAGAACAAAGACTCGCATCACATGGGGGCCCGAGAGATCACTGGTTGGTCACGCACCACAGAGCTGTGGACAAGGAAGGCCACAGTGCCTCCTCTATCTTGCAAGCAGGCCTGAGCCAGAACAATCAGGAAAGGGTGGCTTTTTACTTGATTAGACTGAAGCCACTCTGCAGGCTCATCTCAGGGTCAAGCCATGCATCTGTCCCCATGTCCTCAAGTCAGGTGGCTGCAGGGCCACACCGTGCCACAAGTCTGTCACACACATGTTAGCCTGCAAATGTTTAGTGGAGCAGAGGAAAAGGAAACACCAGGCACCGAGAACTCCCTTCCTTCATCGTACTCAGGTGTGTGAAGAAGCTACAAGGCACAAAGTCCAGTAATTATATCCCCACCTAGGCCCGTGCTCTAAGGCAGCCATTTTCAGGCTGTGGGTTGCAAACCCTTTGGTAAACCTGTATCTTCAAACCACTTATGTTATGATTCCTAACAGTACAAAATGTTACAATTACGAAGTAGGAATGAAAATAATTGTATGGCTGAGGGTCAGCACAGCATGACGAGCTGTCATCAAGGGCTGCAGTTTTAGAAGGTTGAGGACCACTACTCTATACATATTTGTACCGTCTCAACTCCTGAAGAACGTGTCTCACCCTCTCACATTGAAGTCACTTGGGCAGTTGCTGCCTAGACTGTGAGTGTTTCTCCTTTTTAGACACTTGCCCATTTAAGTCTTAGTGATGTGATGAGATGCATCCGTTCATTTATTCAATCGTTACTGATCC
This sequence comes from Apodemus sylvaticus, assembly GCF_947179515.1. Taxonomy (NCBI): domain Eukaryota; kingdom Metazoa; phylum Chordata; class Mammalia; order Rodentia; family Muridae; genus Apodemus; species Apodemus sylvaticus. The sequence continues at coordinate 43,992,291 of NC_067494.1, forward strand.
CTGACAGGTTTCTGCTTGGTGTTTACATGAGAGGGAAATAGCCTTTTTTCAGCCAGTGTTCTCTAGAATGGAACGGAGAGAATGAATATGTATTACAGGAGTCCAATGATGTAATCGGTTATGATTATATATAAGCAGTGCCTATATGAGTATCTATTACAAAGGGTATTTATTGGAACAGCTTATATAACAGGGCTGGATAGTTCAATGGTGGCTGACTGCATGCTGAAGAAGTAGCTACTTAGCCAGCAAGACTGCTTCCGAGGTCTTAATCAGATTCCGAAGGTCCAAGGATTCCTGGGGCCTCACTAATCAGCAGCTCATATTGGAAGGGCAAAGAAGTCAGGTTCTCTCATCAGAAGAAGGCCTCACCAGCAATAAGACAGATATTTGTTCTCCTCAGCCAGCATCAGAGACAGACAGCAAGCAGCACCTCCATATATTCTGGACCTCAGCTAGAAGGTCTGGCCTACTCTGCGGGGTAAGGGCTTCCCCTCAGGTACTTCTTCCTGGAAATGCCTCAGAGATCCACCCATAGGTGTGTCTTGAGGTTGACTCCAGATCCAATCAAGTTGACCATCACACTCATGAGTTAGCACCTGTGTGATTTCAGGGAGCCAGGGTACTCCAAGGGAAAGAAAGGCAGGCAGCAGAGATGGGACCCAGTCATTTCAAGGACTCTGTGGTGCCTCTGCATGCTAGAGTGAGGGGAGGGGAGAAGAGGGTCCAAATCCCTGTTAGACATGGGGCTGGGCGCAAGGTTCTTCTTGGAGCTCTTAAAGTGATGAGCTCTTAGTGATGTGATGAGATGCATCCATTCATTTATTCAATCATCCTGAAGCCCAGATGACCCCTTCAACAGGGAAGACTCTCATCCAGCCTGCAGAAGGCTGAGGACCTCAGGATGCTTCCCCACCCTAGGATCCCCTTTGTTGTATTTTTACATAATCAAGGGATTTCCATCAAGAAGAGATTTAGGGGTGCTGAAGACAATCATATGGTGGCTCTTATCTTCTGTGCTATTTATTTTGCACATGGGAACAAAGTGTGATTCAGAATGTTCTTACATGAACATGACTTAGAAATTGCCTGGCAGAAGGCAGCCACAGTAGGCAGCCAACATTCAAGGCGATCAAAGCAGCATTTTGACTCGATCGAAACCAGTTGAGACATTTGGTAATGAGCAATGTAGCCTCCACAGTAGGGCGGTGAAATGAGAGAAATGTCACAATCCCATAGTATAGCCCGACAACTGAAGCATTCATTGGCTGGATAATGAGTTCTTTATATTTTGCACAAAGATTTTTCTGTCAGAACAGCAAGTGCACAAGATATGAAAAGGAACAATTCTTCCAGGTAATGTGGGGAAGAATGTAATCTCGCAACCCTTGATAGAGCGGGAGGCCAGACACCGAGATTGAGGGAGAATGTTGCTTTCTGCTGAGAGACAAGCAGTGCGTGCAGAGAACTCGTCTCTGCCTCTTCCTCTCTGCCCTTCTATTTTGATGATTAAAAAAAAAAAAAGTAAGACGTTAGATTGCAAGGAATCTAAACAGGGCAGCAAAGGGGAGGGAGGGTTTAAACCATAAGGACCCTTTCTCTTCTTTGAAGCAAAAATGAGCGCTCATAAAATGTGTTCTTGGGTAAAAATTGAATGAATCACAAAAAGGCAATTAATCCTCCAATGCAGGAGAACTCAAATTTCTATTCTGAAAGAAAACAACTTGTAGGTGGTAATGTGTTCGTTATCTATCATATGCTAAGTGATCCCACAAAATATTTAAAGAATTTAATTTGGGACCTCAGAGTTTTATGACCTCTGTGGTTTTCTCACTAAAATATTATTTTCATATACATATTTTGGCCATGGTTTTCCTACCCACCCAACTCTATGTTCTTTCTTTCTTTCAAGACAAACAAAAACCCATTGAGGCAAAATATTCGAAAATGAAGCCAAAGGCCCATTCATTAAAATAACAACAAAAACAAAACAAACAAAGCTGTGTGGTTCGTTTTGTGTTGTTTGTTGCTTTTCTTTCCTTCTGTGTCAGTACCCAGAGTGTCACACATACCTCCAGAGTGTCACATATACCTAATAGGCCATTTCACTACCCATCTACAACCCCTTCCCCAGCCAACCTTAGAGGTTCTTTCTTGTGTGTGGATCTGTGTGACTGGAAGGAACATTGAAGTCCCAACTTTTGGATATTGGCTTGATGTGGGGGTGGCCTTCCATTGTTCTCATGGCAATTCACCTATGAGATTCCTTTCTCTCCTGGTAGGCTTAACATAGGAGTGGTATATTCACATTTGGATTCTGTCCATCCAGCTTGATCAGGAGGTTGGTGTGGTCAGCATCATGTTTTGAGGCCCAGCAAGGTTCTAGAGTCTTAAGGTTATATCTCTTAACCCAGAATTTGTCACCTAGTTCAAAGCAGTGGGAGTTAGAGAGGAGTGGACTCTTAACCTGGCATATTGGCTGGCCCCTGTCACTGAGTCTCTCAAACATCTGTTAGTGAGATAAGACCTGGGCTGTAGATTCATCTGAAGTCTGGCTGGGTGGGGCATTGTCTCCAAGTCACTGATGTGTAAGGCTGACGGGGATCGATCCTGATGGCTGTTGGCCAATGGCTGCCAGCCAGTCCTTTGTCCCGTGGCCCTCTTGTAGAGTAACAGAGAATAGGGCACCTGGCATTTGTAGTCTGACTGAGAAGAGCACAGAGAAGGTCAGCTGTGATCATTCTGGAAATTGGCCTCAGAACTGATGTTCCCACAGTCTCTTATGTATTCCAATCATAGATGCCAGCCACTAGGGTCAGGGCTTGGGGGGGAGAGGGCGGAATCACCAAGAATCTTATAGGCTGCCAACCAAAGGTAGTATCTGTCTAGTACCTGTATCATCTCTCTTTGGGACTGGAAGTCACTATTCTCTGTCTAGTTGTGCCGCCTGAGAAAAGGAATTTGAACCGATGCTGTATCATTTTAGAGAATGACCGAAAGGATGTTTTTGAGCAAAAACAAGTCTTTGATGCGAGAGAAGAAAGAAAGGAAGGGTGAGATTGTTTGATCCAATAATACACTGGATGAATTCCCGACAACAGTCACCTGGAACAGGGCACTCTGTCCCCGACTGGCTTTAGTCCAGAGCACTGTGTCCTCCCTTAATCCAGGGCCTGTAGGAAATGTTGATGTTTCCTGCTTCCCTGGGAGGCACCTGTTCTGTATGCCCTGCTTTCCTTGTCACTTTCAGAGACAGGAGTAACCGAGGAGTAGGTGTAGAGCATTGCCTCAGAATCTTAGGTGCCCACTGGGGTGACAAGAGGGATAAGGGTCTATATGTCTCTGAAGACAGTTAATCTCTGTAGCAGAGGCTCTGAACCTGTCAGCTGAGACCCCGCTTTGGAGGTCAGATGACTTTCACAGGGGTCACCTAAGACCATTGGAAAACACAGAATACGTTACAGTTCATACCAGTAGCAAAACTACAGCTATGAAGTAGCAACAAAAATGATTTTCTGGTTGCGAGCCAGCCCCCATAAGGAGCTGTATTAAAAGGTCTCAGCATTAGGAAGGTTGTCTAAATCTCAGTTGTACCTATGGCTTGATAGACTGCAGCTGAATTTCAGGGGGATACCTGCAGGTTCTCCCAGTGACAAAAGGGACCACAGGTGGCCGGGTACAGGGGTCCTAAGGGACAGTCTCCAGTTCTTGCTATAGGAGGTTAGCTCTCATTACAGGCCTCTTCCTGAGATTAGAGGCCATGTGTGATGCTTGCCCTGAAGTTTGCAAAGATTCTCTGAAGCCTGGGGCTGCCCAGGGATACTCAGTCTGATTTCCTATGGGGCTGTCTGTTCTCTATGGACACCCACCACCCTTTCAGCAACCCTGTGGGAGAGCATGCAAATCTTCTCAACTGGGGATGGTGGGGTCCACCTGGCCTCTCTGGATATTAACCTTGAGTCGCTGTACTTTTTCTGTCATCCCGCCCTGTGTATGTCTCTGCCTCATCTCAAGTTTCTTTTTATGAGAGTTATCTTCTAGATGGTATGGAAAGCATTTTCTGGGTCCCTTAGACCATCGCTGGAAGCCAACAGGCAAAGGAATCTCTGGTTCTCTACCTTCTCAGGTGGCAGGCCTCTCTGGAAGTGGGGGTTGTGGTGGCCTTGTGGTACAGGATATAAGTGACTGTGTGTGTATGTGTGTGTGTATATGTGTGTGTGTTTGTGTGTGTGCAAGAGAGAGAGAGACAGAGACACAGACAGACAGAATGAGTGTGATTATGGGTGTTTGAATGTATATGAGTGTGTACTGCAGGAGTATTGAGCAAGTATTGTGACTTGCACATAAGACAGTGGTCTTGAGAACATCTGATGGACATTTCTTGTTACATAAAGACTTCATGGTTCTTCAGATTTCAGCAGGGGTTGGATAGGAATCCCTGAGGTAGGGTCTGTGTTTTCACAGTCCCAGAGGCTAAAACTAGGGCTGAAGTATGGTTAACAGGAGCAGTTCTCACAGAATATAGAGAAATAAAGACTAGACAGGCCATACATGCTGCCCACAACTGTGCATGGCCATCAGGCAGGGGCCCATCAGGAGAAAGATGGCCGTCAAAGGAGAAAAGGCTGGAAGGGCTGGGAGTGTGTAGGCTCCTACTGTTCCCAGGCATTGGTGCATCCAAATGCTACCCGATATCTGTCCTGTGCTCTGCTCACTGCCTTTCTATTGCCTGAAAGGTGGTGTCTGAAGTCCTGGAGTTAGTGGGGATGTTGGACTGAACTCTTACACGGTCATGGACTATTTGCTATTCTGAAGGCCTGGGAATGAGGTGATCAGCCCCTTCAGGCCTGCACTTAAAGAGGAATTTTTAAATAAAGAGATTTATAAATAAAATGCTGCAATCAAATGGGAAATCATTTGAAATGTAAATAAAAAATATATCAATTAAAAAAAAGAAAAAAATCTCTGTCTTTCACTGTCTGTCTGTCTGTCTGTCTTTCAGGATTAGGGATGGAATCTGAAATACTGATGAACTATGTTACGGTCCTTTATGTAACTGAAGTTCTACTTAAAACTAGAATTTCTTCTTGAGTTTGGATAGGAGGGTTAATACGATTCTCACAGAATCACACTCTTAGACTGTGTGTAAATTATGAGCTTCGCTTTCTACTTTAAGTCTTCCTTCAAGGTCGTTCCATTGACTTCCATTAACCTAGGCCATTGCATGCATGGCTGAATGTGATCTCCATCACCTTCAGGCCCCTGTGGCTGCACCCTGCTTGGCTTTCCTTGTGAGGACTGTAGAGCTTACGGAGGTGTCTCAGTTAGGGTTTTACCACTGTAAACAGACACCATGACCAAGACAACTCTTATAAAAATGGCATTTAGTTGAGGCCAACTTACAGGTTCAGAGATTCAGTCTAGTACCATGAAGGCGGGAGCACAACAGCATCTAGGCAGGTGTTGTGCAGGCTGAGCTAAGAGTCTACATCATTTGAAGGCTGCTAGTAGAATACTGGCTTCCAGACATCTAGGATGAAGGTCTTGTAGCCCACACCCTCAGTGACGCATCTATTCCAACAGGGCCACACCTTCTTTTTTTCTTTTTTAAGATTTTTTTTTTTATTATGTGAGTACACTGTAGCTGTCTTCAGACACTCCAGAAGAGGGAGTCAGATCTCATTATGGATGGCTGTGAGCCACCATGTGGTTGCTGGGATTTGAACTCAGGACCTTCAGAAGAGCAGTCAGTGCTCTTAACCACTGAGCCATCTCTCCAGCCCCCTGGAGCCATACCTTCTAATAGTGCCACTCCCCAGGCTAAGAAAATACAAACCATCAGGAGGTTTCTCAAGACCATATCCCCTTGTGAGGAAGGTGAAGAGTTGGTGTCCTCATCAGGGATGTTATGCAAACCTCTGCCAGGGTGACCACCTGAACACTCCTCACACGGTAGGTAGGGACCGTGAACATGATAGTCAATCAACAATGTGTGGATTGAATACATAATTAGGATTGAATCAGATGATGTACTATCTGAATCTGAAAAAGAAGTGGTTTTGTGTTGTGGCTGGGAGTGTGGTTTTAGCTTTGGTGTTCAGTTAAACCCTGATGTTGGAAGGAAGCAATAGATGGCCTACTTGCTAGGAATACCAATTCATGACCCACTGAAGACAACAATAGACTTCTGACAACGAGTGTTTGTTCAGACAACTGGGGTTCAGTGTTATGAATTATTTAATTTCTCCTTCAACATGGAAAACAATTCAGATCTGATTGCATCTTTTAAAAATGTCAAGTGTGATATTTAACCATTTTTTGTATCCTCTCTGCTGGTTTAGCCCAGACGAGATGAATAAACATGTTTCAGCTCAGTGCACAGTTCTCCGGTGGCTCTTCAGAACAACGGCAGCCATTGTGCTGGGCACAGTAAGAGGGATGCCAAGTTCAGCCTGGACTACACAATGAGGTCAGGGCCAGCCTGGGCTACAGTGAAAAAAGAAGTAGATGGAGAAAAGAATGGTTATATAACTTTTCTCCTTAGTCAGAAGGTCAAGCAGCTCAGGGCCAATCTTTGTGCTTGATTCATCCTTAGTCTGAGTCTCTGTTTACTTTGGATGGGGGAAGATTCCCTGTTGGTCACAGACTGTCCCTGGATAGTTTCAGATCACTTCAAATATGTTTTATGCATTTGAAAATGGAGATTTAGGGTAAGCCTTTATAAGTGTTTTCTTGGAAATATGCAGATGAGGGCGTTGAAACAGAAACCTAAGTACACAAAAGTTCCTCTCATCAGACAGCCTTTCCCCCACAGGACGTTTTGTTCCAAGGGCCAATCCACAACAGGGTCGTCTACAGGTACCACATAAAGCAATCGGGGTCACCCTTTACAGAAAACACTTGCTGACCACTAAAGGAAAATATAAAAACTTGTCAGTGTTCTAGAAATGTATATGTAAAGATAATCCAGCAGAGCTGACCAGATAATAGAGACACGGGAGCAATAAGGCAGAGACACCGTGTGTGTGTGTGTGTGTGTGTGTGTGTGTGTGTATGTGTGTGTGTGTGAGGGCATAGTGTATAGGTGTACAGGAGGCCTTTTCACTCTCTACAGTGGGCTGTGGGAACGGATCAGTAAGAGGAGGGCCATTCCCATCATCCAAACCCCCGCCCTGCCTGCTGGCCTGGTTGGCTAGGTTAAAAACAAAAGTCACAGAAGGAATTTCTCCGAAAAGTGCCAGTTTTTGTGGGAGATGAGGGTTCAGAGCTGTGCTCAGCCCTGGATTGTCTATCTGCAATTTGTTTAGGGAGCCATTATCAAGGGAGCTCTCTTCACTTGTGGAACTGAGCTCCCTTACAACTTTCTAGTACTTTGCTTAAACAATATAATCGTGACAGGGCGCCATGTCACGAGGACAGGTGAGAATGAGAACCCTCTAATTCTTAAAGTCCAGGGATGCTAGATGACAACACGGGCACAGAAGCTAGGAAGGACAGGCAGTGAGGGATTGAAGCCGCCCTCTGTATAAACAAAGGACAACTCTAGGAACCTTCTCCTTTCCCTCTTTCGCCTAAATTTGGCCATGCAGCCATTGCATTGGCTAACAGAGCTCAGAAAACATTCCAAAGTTGAGAAAACTCTGTATGGAGATGAAATTTAAATGAGCTTTCAGTATAGATTGCATATAAGGCCCATAAAGATTTATTGCCCTTATTTCAAACATCATTGAAATTAGACTTAATTATCTGTGCAGTTTGCTGGAAATAGCATGTTTGATGAAGTATATGCCATTAATTTTAAAATAGAAATGTACCAAGCTGGTTTTCAAAAAAAAAAAAAAAAAAAAACCCAATCCTTAAAAAACATAATTTCTAAGTTGTGCCTTTGAAAAACTGCCTCTTTTCCCTCTTCTCATCCCGTGCGTCTCATCACCCCTAAGTCTTAATGTGGCGGACAAGCCTCTGAGTTTATTTGCTTGTTTTCTGTTGGACCGTGGCGATTTGAGTGTCCACATGGGTTCAGGAGGACGCCAGGATGCTCCCACAAGAGGAGGAAACGGCCTGCTTCCTCAGTGATTTTAGTCTTTGAAAGAACATAGGTTAATGGCTTTTTATTAGTGGACTTCTCTCTAGGGAGAAGTAATCCTATATTTTTCTCAGAATATGCCTGTGTCTATACCGCACACAGGAAAGCTGAAATTTATCAAGTTAATTAACTTGGCCATTTCTACCGAGTAATCAGATTCTGTGGTGTCCTTTATGAGGGCTCACCCCCTCTCAAGGAGACAGTGTGAAGGGTATGTAGCCAGAGCTCCTCAGGCTGGGGTCTGCTTTTAGCTCTCTTCGCCTTCGTATGGGAATGTACCTCACAGCAGTGAAACGCTTCCAGAATCACCTCCGAGGTTCTCCAGGAAAACCTGCTTTGAGATTTGAGGCTTTGATGCACCAGCTGCTCTAAGCTGTGTTGGTTGTTTCTGGGCTCTTGTCCAATCAGTTTTTGTTGTCTATGGAACAAGTCCCTTGTCCACCCTGTCTACGTGTCCATCCCTTGTCATAATGTCCTGTTTGTTCCCTGATTTCTGAAGCCAGACCAGTCTTTACTCTCCCCCACCTCTGATAATCTGCTTTTACAGGCACACAGAATTCCTGGGTGGGGTTGGAGAAATAGCTCAGTGGTTAAGAGCACATATTGTTTTTGTAGAAGACCCAAGTTTAGTTTCCAGCACCCATGTCATGTGATCTGTAAGTCTAGCTCCAGTAGATCCAATTCCCTTTTCTGCCCACAGTGGACAACTCCACTCACATGCCCAGACCCATATGCAAACATGAATATACATAGTTAAAACTTCAATTGTGTTGGTCTTCCTGGTTAGGAGAAACAGCTCAGGGTGGGGGTAGAAAGGCTTCCTTGTTGGATTCAGACATGTCTGGTCACACTGGGTCAATGTGGTACATTTAAGGGATTGGGCATGCTGTTGAGAACAACTTGTCTTTAAGGAAGAACCAGAGAGGCTTGGCCAAGGTCAAAAAGGAGCAAGAAAATGATGAATTTATTTCTTAAGTTTGTTTCTCAGCCTAGGATTCTGTGTGTATGTGTGTTTGTGTGTTTGCGTGCATGCGTGTGTGCGTGCGTGCATGCATGCGTGCGTGTGTGTGTGTGTGTGTGTGTGTAATATAGTGGAGAACAGAGGAAGAGAACAAGGGAGAGACAAAGAGGAAATGAAGGAGGCGAGACAGAGACCATGTTTACATGAATTTAAGTGAGACAAAAAAACTAAACAGAGCCAGCCAGTAGATTGCAAAACACGTTGTCCCCAACTGGGTGTGCCTGTCACTGCTGTGGGACCATTGTTCTCAGTTTACCCTCTAATCTGGGCCGGTCACATGGTGATATGCTTTGAGCAACAGAATGTGGAGAAGCATTGTCTCATGACTTCTGAAGCAGGCTCTGTGCAAGAGGACTGATGTACCCAGTGGTATCCAGCATGAACCACCAGGCACACTGGTAAGTCTCCAGGCCCACAGTCTAACTCTGTGCAGTTTTGGAAAAACCCCAGCAAAACCCTTCAGAGAAACCACAAGTCTACCCACAGAAGTTCAAAACACAGCCCACCTCAGCTGCTAAGTTACTGAGCTATGGGGCTGTTTGTTATGCAGCAAACGCTAACTGTTATCAAAGCTGCTCTACTAAACTTGCTGTATTTGGAGATTGATCATTTATAACCCAAGGGAACACTACATCTGCAACATGTTCTGAGGATGTTCTAGCCATGCAGCAAGAGAACCCCTCTTAAGGAGACAACATTAGAATGGCTACTCTGGTAGGATGGGCTACATGATGCTTTAAGAGTTGTGTTGTGGCAGAAAGACCAAAGTGTCACAAGGTAACCAAGGTTCTATCCATGAAACATCCACAGGGTCTTGGTGAAGGCGGGGGGAGGCCAGAGCACAGCACCCTTGCAGGGGTTGGGGGTGCTGACTTGTGATGAGTTAATTGATATAATGTAAATGCTCCAGTTATACTTGAGCACCTAAGGGTTATCTTAGGGTTTTACTGCTGTGAACAGACACCATGACCAAGACAACTCTTGTAAGGACAATATTTAATTGGGACTGGCTTACAGGTTCAGAGGTTCAGTCCATTATCATCAATGTGGGAATATGGCAGCATCCAGGCAGACATGTTACAGGAGCAGCTGAGAGTTCTACATCTTCATCTGAAGCCTGCTAGCAGAATACTGGCTTTCAGGCAGCTAGGATGAGGGTTTTAAAGCCCATGCCCACAGTGACACACCTACTCCATAAAGGTCACACCTACTCCAACAGGGCCACACCTTCTAGTAGTACCACTCCCTGGGCTGAGCATATACCAGCCATAACAAGGGGTAACTGGAAGAAAGCTTTGATGTCTTAAGGATGCAGTGTCTGGTATTTTACTGAGTTGGTAATGTCATTGAAGAGACAGCTCTTTCTCCTGGCACTCAAAGCCAAGAGAGCACCAGAGGCCTTGTTAGCAGGTGGTCGGACCCCCAGGCCATGACGCTTAATTGTCAGCCCTTATGTGACATCTCTGGAGGTCTCCACAGCTGCTTGTAAGTGGGGGAGGCTGAGAACCATTACCAGAAGGTGATATACAAAGGCAGTTCCACAAGCATGACCTTGATTCTAACTGAGGTATTGATGAGGAACAGGGGAGACAAAGGCATTCTGAGAAAGCCAGAAACCAGAAGTCACTGAACGAGTCACTTAGCTGAATGAAAAGTAACAGGATGATAGTGTTAGTCTGTCAGTTCTAGAAAATTTATAATAGTTTTTCCAGTTGATTCAGTTCATCAGAGTCCATCCATTCCTTTTTATGAATAGATTGCCCATTAGGTAAATAATCCTGAGTTAATATTCCTTTCAGGAATATCAGGTATCTGCTTCAGTTTTTTTTTTTTGTCCTGTACAACAAATACCGCAAACTTAGAAGCTTAGACCAGCAGGTGACAATTATGTGGCATTTTCTGAGAGTCCACAGGGGATGGCTCCCTGGTCGCCCTTCTCAGAGTCCCAGCATGCTGAAATGAAGGCGTCTCTGGGATTGGACTCTTATGTGCGGCTCAGGGTTCTAGAACCTCTAGCTTTGTTTTGGGTTGGTTGAATCTGTTTGCTTGTGGCTGTTGGCTGGCGCTGCCGTGACTCCTGAGGCACATGCAAGTAGCCCTGGGATGATCACCATGGACATTTACCCTCTTCAAGGTCTTCTCAGATCCAATGAGGCCTTTCAATTACCAGTGATGATGCACTACTCACCTATTCACAGGAGTCTTAATACTCAGAAGTCTTAGACACATCTTGCAGCCTCCCATGGCTTCAGTTTGTAATTCATTCTTATTTCTTAGAAAGACATTCTATCTGTATATGTTTATTTATACTGCTATAATAGAATACTTTTAAACCGGGTAACTTACTGTAGACAGAATTTTATTTCCCCCAGTGCTGTAAGGCTGGACTCTACTACAATCAAGGAGCCTGTATTTGGTATGTGGTGATAAATTTCTCATTTTGACCTTGTAGAAAGGACATGTAGCCATTCCCCGTAACCCTTTATAGGTATGAATCCAATGGTTCTCAACCTGCATATCAGATATCCTACGTATCAGATATTTTCAGTGCAATTTATAATCGTAACACAATGACAGTTATGACGTGGCAATGAAGTCATTTTATGGCTGAGGGTCACCACAACATGACTAACTGTATTAAAAGGTTGCAGCATTAGGAAGGTTGAGAACCACTGCACTAATTCATCCATGAAGCCAGAGCTCCCAGGACTTAACTGTCATGCTGCATAGTCCCCTCTTAATGCCATCACATTGGTGGTTAGATGTCAGCATATGACCATGGGGGAGGACACCGTCTTACCATACAAATGTCATTCACCCAGCTTTCTCATGAGAGACCACCACAGTTCAGGACCACCACCATTCAGTAAGACTGAACGGCTAGTATTGTTGTCCTTTCTTGGAGGGTTTTGATGGCTCCAGGTCAGGCAGCTCCTCTGACTTCAGGGACATCCCTTCCCTATGCCAAACATTTTCTCTCTTTGACTGTGTGGGATTGGCTTAACTCCATGCAGTGGCGAGCAAAGAACTGGAGGACATAGGAGAGGCCTGGAAAATAACCTGTCAGTGCTCTGTATTCAGAAGCCATCCTTTAAGGCACAAGAAAGGGTCAATCCATCTCGGAAAGTGGTCACAAAGGCTGTGTACTTCAGACAAACAGCCATCGTTCATGCCAAGCCGGCCTCGGGGAGACATCCGTCTGGTACCCTCGCCGCATGGCAGTCCTAGGCAACACCAACACAGAGAAGTGAGCATTTGTGGGCTTACATCTTGTTAGATGCTTCCGAGGTCTCCGGGTGACAGATTCATCCCGTTTTCCTTTGTTCTTGTGTGTGCCTCGCCTGCTTGGTGTACGGCAGATTCAGAAGTGAGCTCTGACAGGTTTTCTGCAGCTGAGGCGAAGAGGTAATTCCACGAGGGTCGTTAATGTCAGACCTAAAACAATCAGTGTGTGTGGGCAATCATGCCCAGAGAGCAGCGGGCAAGGCTGATGTGCCTGGCATGTTTGGCTGCAGCGTTTCACCTCGTTTGCCTTTACAACAGCCTCTTGGTTCCCGGGTTATGAATAATGAGATTTTTACTCATGCCCTGGAAACACGACATTTGCAAATCACCCCATCCTTTCTGTCTTACAAAAATATCACATTATTCCAGCCTGACATATTTTGTTTTCAGGTAGGAAAAGCGGTTATCGGTTGGCTCACCTCAGAGAGTCTACGATGGAGGGAACATTATCATATTACATAAATAATTTAGGCATGAGTGTCATTATGGGTGTAAATCAAAAGGACAATGTATGCTTCCGGATTTGCAAGTGTTTGGAAATTTATATTATGTTTCCTAAGGAAGTCCGTGACCTGAAGAACTATTCAGATGATTTGAATCTCTCTGGCTGTTAGGAGGCATCAGCAAGGTGAGGCTTTACCTTCCCTGACTGGCAGTTTACAGAAGGGGGAGGGAATCTAATTTAAATGCTGGCCACACCCACAGGCATGTCCCACCCATGCCTTCTGGGCTACGCCTGGCAACAGGCTATTGAGATTAGCTACGGGTGTGATACAACACAAAAGTTTAAATTTATTTAGAACATTGAGGGGTATGCATGTGTGTGTGCATGCATGTTATATGTATGTGTCCCTGTGCACACACACTCATATGTGCTTTCACATGGAAACTGGAGGTCCATGTCTGATGTCATTTTCAACTGCTCTCTGCATACTTTGGTGTGGGACAGGATCTCCAGGATCTATTACTGACCCGGGAGTTCAATGATCAACTAGACGAGTCAGCCTGTGAGCGCTAGGGTTCTGCTTGTCTCTGTCTCCCTCTGTTAGGATTACTGATAGAAGTTTCTTCTCTCAGCCTTATATGGGTTCTGAACTCCAGTCTGCATACCCATACTTTGCCAAATACACCATCTCCCAGCCCAATATTTCTGATAGCTCAGTTGCGTGCTTGTGGAGTGTGAACTTTGTAGATGAAGGCATTGTGTTCCGTTGTCAAGGAGTTGGACACACATGGCTGCACACGGCTTCTCTGTACATGAACCGGGATCCCCAGGTGGGGAGTAGCAGCAGACGCTGGGCTCCCCAGTCCTACGCCAGAGTCTGTGATCCACTGTCAGTCTGTGATCTGACTCTGCTCACACATGCTGATCACATCTCCAGAAGCGCTTTTTTAAAGGACAGAGGACTCCTCATGGGAAGGGTCCTGCTCCTCTTTCAGTAAATGCTACCATGAGGCCTCTCCATGGATAAATTTGACTCCCTCTTGAGCTAGTTCTGATTCCAAAGGACCGCCCCTAGAGTAGCGGGGAAAGGGTGAGTGTGGTGCAGTGAGACAGGGGGATGAACTGTTGCAGACAGAGCAGGTTCATGAATGGCAGGAGGAGGTGAAAGGGTAAAGATGACGTCACTGTAATGGTGACGTCAGGCTTAGAACAGATGTGGTGACAAAGAGGTTTCCTGAGGTCAAGAAGAGCAGATGAATTCCCAGAAACCGTTAACATCCGCTGTTCAGGTTGGTTTCCCTGAGCTGTGCTTCTTCCTACCTGCCCTGTCATTTTCTGAAGGCCTTGCATGTATGACAGGAGCTGGCTGGCTTTCGGGTGTGACCGTTAGCAAGGTGATACTCCCCTGAGCTTTTTAGACGCCCTCTCTGCTCCCAGCCTCCATGCTGAACCCAAGTTGGCCTTTAGCAGGGTCCTTAGAGAGTTCCCTCCTGTCAGCACCTGAGTAACAGGGTGTAAGACGGACTTTCAAGGTGTGAATATTGCTAGGGACACTTTCTTTTTCTAATTTTAGTTTTACTTACATGTCTCTCTGTACCCAAGGAGGCAGGAAGAGGTCTAAAGGCCCCCGGAACTGGAGTTACCAGGGGTTATGAGCCCTCTGATGTGGGTACTGGGAACGGAACCCCATCCTGGAGGAATGTCAAGTGCTTTTAATCCCTGAACTACCTCTGGGGACATTTTATCACTATTCACATTTCAGGAGCCACCAAGTTCTCTCAGATAGAATTGGGGGAGATGGCGTGCTGAAACTAGAGGCTAATGAGAGCATCTGTGGATGCTGGTACCCAGGTGAGCTTGGGAGAAGAATTCTTTATGGGAATGAGAGAGTGCTGTTTCCATACTTGGAGGTAAACCGAGGCAGGAAAAACTGTCACAGGGTAAATGTGGAGAGAGAGAAAAGCGGCTTTCATCCAGGAACCATTAGACAGTGTTGCGACTGACTGTTGGAGACAGAGAGGGATGCTTTATGGTTCCCCTAAAACAGTCCCTAAGTGGGGCTAGTGTGCATTCAGTGACCTGTGCAGGTGGCTTGGGATGTGACAGGACAGCACTGCTGACATCTATGATTGATGAGCATCCTACTGTGGACCAGACAACCCGATAACGCTACTGGTCTCAGAGCTCAGGGTCCCAGCAGGTTCTGAGTGACTCTGAACCTTCCATGTCAGCATTTCTAGGATGCATACATTTGTTAGTGTGCGTAGACTCTCCAGCTAGATGCGTCAGGGCCAGGCCAGGGCAGCCATCCACCACAGGCCATTCCAAGGTAACCACCACTGGCAAAGTCTGCTGAGGTGAGAAGCTGCAGCAACCTAGTGGAGTCCATACAATGAGGGTGCCCCCCCACCCCCACCCCAGGCAGCTTCAAGCAGGGGAACCTTAGACTTCAGATTTGCTGCTTTAAGCCTAGAGCTCATAGGCTAAAGAATCAGGGCATCTTCTCTCCTAGATATGACAGGCCCTAGTTTGGAAAGTAAACTGACAGGTAAGTCTCTGGGGGTGCTGGTGGCTATAGACAAGACACAGCCACAATTTCCCCTAAAGCCCAGGTTTCCCAGCAGACAGCAAGAATGACAGGGGATAACAACATTTTCCTGTCCCTGAAGACCCAGACTGAGCTATGTGAATCTCCTAATACCCTGTAGCCACACTGCATGCTATTTTTGTCTCCTCCCAGGAGAGGAGGGATGCTATAAATGTTAGACCGCTTTGTTCCTTGAGACTCTGTTGTGTACACCTTCTAAATTTTCCAAGAGTGACTCCTTCATCTCCCCCACCCATACCGCCGCCGCCAAAAAAACAAAACAAAAATAAAAACAAACAAATAACCCTACAAACAAAAACAAGGCTGTGGCTCTGAGGAGAAAACAGTTGTGCTGGAAAAGGGACTGTATTTCCTATTTGTTTTCATGGAGAGAAGGGAGACGTTTCTACAGTGAGGAACAGCCTAAGGTTGGCTGGGCTACCAGCCACTGGAGAGCCATTGGGTCAGTAAATTCCAGCAGACCAAGTACTTCAGATCACTCAGAACTAAGCCCTGCCCTGCCCTGCCCTGCCCTGGGGGCAGCTGTTAAATGGTTCAATGCCTGGGCTCCAATTGCGTGGGAAGTACTGGAATACATACTTCTATAAAGATGCTAATGACCTGTTCTTAAGCCAGGCCCTTGGGAGCAGACCAAGCTGCAAAGGTGGCTTCACATTCCTGTAGCCTCAGGTCCTGGCTGTCTCCTTTGACATGTCACCTTGACAAGTCTGTGAAGTGTTCTGTGGGAGTGTCATCTCCATTCTACTGCTGGTGGCTGGGTCCCTGGAGACTGTGATGTCATTTCCCAGGCCTCCTCACCACTCAGCAAGGCACTGAGCCTACCTCTGCCTTGGATGCTTTTTGAACTCCTACAACTCCAAGAGCAAACACAAACAAGGACTCCTCCGCCAGCTGAAGTGTGGGTGGAGCCTCTTGCCCTTAAACATTTCCATTTCTGCTTGCTTACTGTGTGTGTGTGTGTGTGTGTGTGTGTGTGTGTGTGATTGTCCCAGAAATAACTTGGAGTGCTAGTTTGCCATTTTATCAGCTAGATTTCTCTATCTATCTTCTTGTAGTTTTAGGCTTTATCATATTTTGAAATTTTGATGACTCGCTACAAAAAAATAAACGATACACTTCTGAAATACGACTTCTCCTTAAGAAGGTCTTCACAAGTCATCCTAATCACTCTGAGCTTCCTTTGCTGGCTGGAGACTTTCCGGGAAGCTTATGTTGAAGATGGCAGAGCCCACTTAGTGAAGGAGCAATGCGGGATGGTAGCGGGTGGGGATTCGAGGAGCAGAGGGGAGCTTCTTACCCTTGGAACACAAGAAGCCTGAGGTTAGTGAGGGCAAACTACAGACCTTGGGTAGACCTTAGGTAGACCTTAGGTAGAGGCTGAGTTTAAAGGCCCCCTTCTAGGAGTATTCTGCTATGACACTGACACACGTGGAGGCTTAAATAGGAATGACACACACCCCCAACCCAATTGACTCTTTGGTTTGAATGCTTGGTGACTAGGGAATATTAGGAGGTGTGGCCTTGTCCGAGTAAATGTGTCACTGAGGATGGGCTTTGAGGTCTCAGAAGCCAAGCCAGGCCTAGTGACTCACTGTTCTTCCTGTGGCCTGCTGATCCAGGTGTAGAACTTTTTTTTTTTTTTAAAGCTTTATTTATTTTATTTATGTGAGTACACTGTAGCTGTCTTCAGACACACCAGGAGAGGGCATTAGATCCTACTCTAGATGGTTGTGAGCCACTATGTGGTTGCTGGGAATTGAACTCAGGGCCTTTGGAAGAGCAGTCAGTGCTCTTAACCGCTGAGCCATCTCTCCAGCCCCAAGGGTGTAGAACTCTTGGCTACCTCTCCAACACTCTGTCTACATGTGTGCCATCATGCTTCCTACCATGATGATAATAGACCGAACCACTGAACCTGTAAGCTAACCCCAGTAAAATGTTGTCCTTTATAAGAGTTGCTGTGGTCATGGTGTCTCTTTGCAGCAATAGAAACCCTAACTAAGACAACACACAACATAGTCTACAAAGTTCGCCCTGGAGAACCATGCTATAAGCTGAAAATAAAAATGATCATAGAGGGACCGGAGAAATGGCTCAGTGGTTAAGAGCAGTGTCTGTTCTTCCAGAGATCAGGAGTTCAATTCCCAGCAGCCACCTGGTGGCTCACAACCATCTGTAATAGGATCCGATGCCCTCTTCTGGTGTGTCAGCAATAGGATGCTCATATACATTAAATAAATAAATCTTTAAAAGGTCATAAAAGAATCTCATATACTTTGAATATTTTTATGACTTTGTGTCATGCTGTGATCACGGTCATCCTCCAGAGCATGTGGCACGTGGCCTGTGGGCTGTGAGTGGGCATGCCTGGATTGAAACAATCCCACCAGTCCGCACTGTGTCACAGTGGACTCCCACGTTATTTAGCTTTCTACTTGACTTTTGGCGACACGCATATAACATGCTTCTGTTACACTACTGTAGCTTAAGAGTCATGGAGTAGCATCTAGACCGAAATAAGCTCCTGTCAGGCAAGTCCAAAGCCATGCACCAGATCACATCAAGAACCTGTGTTTGCGCATGCGCGCGCATGCGCGCACATCTCCAGAAACAGCCATTCCCGAGGGAGGAAGACTTGATTGACAGGAAGCACTTCCAGGGACATACCTCTTGGCACCTTGAGCCCTCAGGCTCACTTCAGGGTACCCTGTTGGCCCAAACCTTCCATTTAGAGCTTTAAATCCATTGGAGGAAATCACACCCCACCCTCTGTGGGTGCGGGGGTGGGGGTGGCCATTTACATGACCTGTTCTCATTGCTTTCCTGAGCTATCTCTCTCTGCACTGAGCCAGAGAGCTGCCAGGCGTAATTAATACACAGAATATGTGGGAGCTGCAGAGGAGCAGAGGCCAGCACGCCTCACCCAGCTCTTCTCCTAAGATCTGCCCAAAGGAGATGCCTGGAATTCCAATGGGAGCCAGTGGGTCAGGTTGAAGGTGCTCCCATTGGAATTGCAGGGTTAATACGGGTCCTGATGCTGGCAGTCCAATGGGAGAAAACAGCTTGCAGAGCAGATAAAAGCCTGAGGTCCTGGGGCTGGAGAGATGGCTTAGCGGTTAAGAGCACTGACTGCTCTTCCGAAGGTCCTGAGTTCAAATCCCAGCAACCACATGGTGGCTCACAACCATCTGTAATGAGATCTGATGCCCTCTTCTGGTGTGTCTGAAGACAGTTACAGGGTATTCACATATAATAACTGAGGTCCAGAAGAGGAACAAAATCAGAAATGGATCACCAAGAATAGATTACGTTTAATTTGAATAAGAGACAGGGCCACGCTGACACACCACTGCTGAAGCAGAGGAGAGGGAAGCACTTGGAGCATTGGGTTTGGCTTTCTGAAAACAAAGGCTCTTCCTTAGTGTGCAAAGGTAGATGGAAACAGTAGATCATGAAAGCCAACAATGGGGCTTCGGACAATCCATTTCAGTTCCGTTCTTTTAAAGTTCTGTCCCGACTCGTTCTGCAATGCTCTCGCTTTCACATTCCCCATCGTGGTTATGAATAGAGGAAGTCCCTCCTCTGGAAAGCACGCGGTAATTCTTCCCCTTGCAGGGAGATGTTGAAGCGTTCGTTGGCACTTACCCTTGGGTTTCTGGTGCGAGATGAAGAGGATGCTGTGTGCAGAGGCCCGCGGTCATGGTAGACGTAGACTGCCCATGGGTCATCTGCACAAGCGAAGCTCAGCCCCCAAAGCGTCCAGGCCTGTTCAGAGTGGCTGACACAGCACACTGCCGGGTAATCCTTCTTTTATGCTCTGTGCTGGGCAGTCTGCTGAAAGCAGGCTTTGCAGAGACAGGCCTTTCATGAAAGAGTTTGTGACAGGGGTCAGGAGAAGGTCACACAGGGGTCTAAATGTGGGAAATGAGAACTATGAGGCAGTTCTTCTCAGAGTGGACCCTGGACGAGACACACTTCTGGGACCTTGTCACAAATGCAGATTCTAGACTGGAGCTGGTCTTCCCTACTTTGTGGTTTCTTCTTTTTCCTACCTTTTATCTCCCTGGTTTCACTGCCCCCCCCCCCCCCACTAGGTAGGAGAGTAAGAAGGGGGAGGGGGGATATGAAAGAGAGAGAGGGAGGGGGGGGAGAGGGAGAGAGGGGGAGAGAGAGGGAGAGAGAGATATCCCTGAATCTAATTTCTTTCTTTTTTCCATGAAAAAGAAATATGTATCTTTAATTACAAAATACTACGTTTTCACATGCTTATCTGACAAGAAGACTGGTTATTATAGTTATGCAGTTACAACAACAAAATTTAAGAATAGGGGTCATCACACGTTTGTAATTTTACTAAAGAGTTGCAGCACAAGGAATGTTGAAAACTACTAGATTAAAGGGAAGAGAATTTTACATCATAATGTACTTAGACTATGAATCTCTCATGTAAATACTTGTGCATTCCTTAGCACACCACTAGGCAAAGAACTTTAACTACCTAAGGGCTGCCACTCAGTTTGTTAAGGCTGCATTGCATGGTTAACTATTCTCCCAAGCACTGGTCTATATGTGTGCTTCTAATATCTTCTTATTATGGCTACCAGATTCTGAGCCTTCCACACTAGCTGATGCAACCCTGAGGCCAGATTCAGACAGTGACCTTGTGACTTGGATCTTCAGTGGAGCAGCTGAAGTAAATAACTAATCTAACTATCACAGCGACAGGAGACACCTTTTAGTCATTATGTCAAATATCAGAATCAAGGATGTATTTTTATTTCTTCTTTGAGCATGACTACTAACAAACCACAAACAACCCCCACCCCCTCCCCCCAACCCTGAATGAACCAACTACCACCAACCCTGCCTCTCAGGGCTCTAACATTTCTGAAAACTTCCCAGAATTCCAAACTACACACAATCGCAGAAACCTATCTGCAGCTGGCCAAACCATGCCTCTGCTAGAGTTTGAGACTAATTATAGTCAGCCGCTCCATGTTCTCACACCTGGGATTAAAATAAAAAGTATTCTTATGATATTTCTGTGTTTTTAAAGAAACCACAATTCCAAAATTTTACTACCCTGTATCCTTCACATGAATGGAGTCGGGACTGCTGAGAGAGGGCCCCTACAGCCTCTGAGGCTGTCCATGCAGGGATTAACTTTGGTTATTTTAAGCATTGCTCTCAATTTTGGCAAAGAATAAAAGTGTTCACTAAATTATTCATATCTTTACTTTCTTAATATTCAATGGTTTCTGGAGAACACCCTTTTCAGTGACAAGGATGGCCGCCTCTCTTGTCCCCTTGATTTCCAGTTTCCTGTATTTCTAGTGGAGATCCAATGCTGGACAGGTGGCACTGATGCAGGATTCACATCCCTGGTGATCCCCACCCCAAGCTGACATTGCACCTTCCTTGCTGTGTTCTGTGGGCTTCTGGAAAACGAAGGGCCATGGTGTGCACTTAAACAGGGCATCTGTCTGAGTCCCTGAAAGCAGCAGGCAGCCAAGCTGGCTACAGGCACATTTGTTTCTGTGATATAATCAATAACTCTTACAAAATGGAAAGGGTTTGATTATGCCCCAGGTAGACAACTGGTCTACCAGAGAGGTGGCTCTACACTGAGAACTCAGGTTGGGGATTCAGGAATTCAGCCACAGCAGTGACTTGGTCAGTCACAGGGAGGGCAGGTCTTTGGATAGGATGCATAGTCTCTGTCTCTGCCACTGTGAATGTGTCATGGCTACGGAAGGGCCAAGGACAAACTGCTATGCATGTTCACCTACTTATTTATTATATAATGCCCTCTAAATATGGTCAGCTTCTAGAAGATAATGATTCTTTCTCCTCTCTGTCCACTACCTCTCATGTGTTCATATGAGTCCACCCAACATTCTCTAGCTCTTTTCCTCTAATCTTTTCTTCTCTTGGAGCTTCGTATCAACTAACTAAACCACCCACAGGAGTCTGTGAGTTATTTTATGGTCTAATCTAGAGCAAAGTATCTGTCATTCAAAATTAATGACCACAAATTGTCCCAAGTTCTGTTCACAGAGAGAGATGTTCTGTAATACTATTTTTTGAAGACATCCTGAATATGGCCACACATTAACATACTCACATGGCTTACCTATAGCCCAAGCTCAGCCTTCTCTTCTTCCCTAGTGAGCAGATTCAATTCTGTCTGGATAGATGCAAGAGAAGGAGAGATGCTGGGTCCCCTGAGGTCTGGATTGTTGTTCTGTTGTGCTCTGTGGTCTCTCTCTTGCCAGAACCTGGATGAACTACTGCCATTTAATAACGGGTTGTTATGAATCTGTTTTGACTTATGCCTTGGTGGGTATAAAAGGTACAAGCTTATCATGGGCATCTCTGGTCACATGGTTGCTTGTGTCCAGGGTCAGGAATTTTGTTTCTCCCAGGCCTCAGTGGAACATGACAGGCAGTTGGGAGTGGTTTAGTTAGTTGATAAAAACTTTTCAAAATTCAAGCAATTCTTTGCTAAAGATGGTGAGCCCTTCTGCAGACTCTTAGGAGCTGCAGTGTGATTTTCCCATTAGTTTTGTCCCCAAACTCTGGGTGCTCTGTGTTCCCACCACTGGGGAACAACACAGCTCCAACACAGTAGACTCTACCAGATCAAACAATCCATTACAGCTGTGCCTGAGGATCTTTCTTGCCCCAGTCCTGCATAAAACTGTCAGAGCATCCCTTGAGCAATATATAAGAGGCAGGAATGATACCCTATTTTATTTTATCATGTGAAAATAAGAAAACACTCAGTGTGGTAGTTAACATGATGTGTCAAGTTGACACATTATGTTGTTCCCAGTTGTTTGACCAGACACCAGTCTTCAACAGTAGATTTTGAGAGTAATGGATGATCCTCTATAATACAGGTAGGCTTCACTCAACTCATTGAAGGCTTTAATCCTATCTTATGAATCTTGTCTATCCTGTTCATATTTTACTCTTCTGCTCTGCCTGTCTGTGGATTTTAGAAATGCTTATCCCAATTCTGCATGTTTGGATTGCATCTAGTGGGTATCCCACCCAAAGCCTTTGTCTCTCTGTGTCTCTGTTTCTCTCTATGTACATATGTACAATGCATGCATTTTATGTAATGTGGATTATCATGTTATATATTACATATAATATATACTATATTACATATAATATGCACTATTGATTTGTTTTTCTTTTGAGGAGCCTACATGGTTTAAATGATATGTACATTTTATAGTAGGGAGTCAGGGAAAATGGTTGTATGAAATAGATAACTTTCTATGAAAAATACAAAAAATTTAAATCTGTAATGAAGTTAAAAAATTGAGAAAGAAAAAAAATCAAGGAATTAAAAAAACCCACAACCAGAATAACAAATCACAAAAGAATAGCAAATTCTTAACTCCTTGAGTTGCAGGTATGATCTTATGGATAGATTCTATGTCCAAATGGGTAATTCTTGTCCTACTTATCTGCAGAGCATGCAGTGGGATGAAAAATTCCTGCTCTGTTATATCAAAGGAAGCGTTACCTTGATACCTAAATGTGCCTCAACTGGGACATCAGCAGTTATGATGATGACAGCAGCCACAAAGACATGTACAGGTGAATCTTGCTTTTGAATAGAACACCACTCAGTGGGTCATTTCCTCAGAGTCTCTTTGCAGGGTAATCATTAATGAAAGAATGTTTGTTCCAAGAATACAAAATGATTTAACCTTAGAGGACCTATTAATATAATTTATTTTGTTAGCAAGCCAAAAGGAATAACCATGTAATTATATTCTACTAGTATACTTTATATCATTTAAAGGCCTTTCTTGATGTTTTTCTTTAAGTACTCCTAGTGCATTAGGGACAAAAATTCAATTGAATTATAAACCTAAGTTCAAGGTCTGTTTGAGATTTCAGCACAGTATTGCCTTTGCCACTTTGGAACTAACCAATCTGAGGGAGTGTGAATCCATGAGAACCTACCTTCTCTTTCTTTCAATACATGTGGCTTGATCAGTGATTTTCTGCACAAGGGACTATGTGATTGACTATGTGATTAGGAAACCCAATAGATGGAGCATTCTTCCTGCTTTGGTTGTCTGTCTTGCTGCATGAGGTACTCCCAATCCCCATTCTTTGCTTTACATGCAGTTAGTTACTGTTCCTTGTTACAGGTCTGCCTGGCCACAAAGATTCCACTGTGTTACAAAGGACATGCACAGTTTTTGGGTTATTAGCTGCCATATGTGCCAATATGTAATGATCTTTTAAAAAAATATCCTGGATCCCTTGTCTGAGAATGAGTATGAACCCAGCATTCACACTTATATAAAATGTTTAGTTAGGAGGAACTGCTACAACACAGATGCCAATGTAATGAATGGGGTTTCTAGAAATTTCTTCCACCTTAAATGAGAAGACTTCTTGGTTAAAATAGTGATATGTTAGCCATTAAAATGCTTTCATTTCATGGTAGTGTGCATTGGGTTGAATCTATTTCCCCTGTGGTGTTGGTCTTTCTGTGTGTTTTTCCAAGTTATAAATATATCTTCCACTCTTGAAAAAATTATCTTGAATAATCTTACTGGTGATTTCTTTTCCATTTTCTCTCTTCTGTCCTTGTGATTCTTGTTAAGTGAATATTGGACCTTATAGCCCCTGGTCTAATTAATTTTTGTGCTCTTCTCATACATTCTCTCTTTTCTTTCCTTCCTGCTGTCCCTCTCCCCTATTTTTATTCCTTCCTGAATCCTTCTCTCCCTTCATCTCTCCCTCTACTCACTGGAGATACACTCAAGTTTCATCTCCAGTCTTCTCTCAGGGAGGGTCACTTTGGCCCTCACTAACCACTCCTCTCCTTCAGAGTTGCTGAGGCACAAGGGGCTCACATGGCTTTGAAGTATCAGGGACCTAGGTTCATCCCACCCAGAAGCTGTATCACCTCTACGGTCGAGGAGGCCCAGTCCCATGTCCAGATCCCAGCTCTTGTGTAATGAAAGGACACAGTTTACTGCCTACATGCTCTTGCCGAGTTTGTAGTAGTCATGTGGCCATATCTAACTGGTGCATGTAACAGGAGGAGTTGCCAAGTAAGTTCTTTATTCTTAGCAGTATGTTTCCATTTTAAACATGGGTTCTGTTTCTGCAGTAATGCATAGATATCAGGAGATAGAGTTTCAGTCACACACTCACCCTGGGAAACCTGCAAATCCCTTTGTTCTTTTCCCCTTCCCTTTAAATACGTCTGAAGAAAGCAAGGTCTTGAGTTTACTCTGCTTCCAGGTTGAAGTCCCAGGTACCAACCCAACCTGCTTCCAGTATTTTGCATTTCTGGTAGAACAACCTCAGGAAAGCCTTTTCTGGACAGAAATACTGTGGAGAAAACACTAGCAGTATAGATAACCTCAGGAAAGTGAATTGGAAACTTAAAGGTTCTTTGCAAAGTCATTTGGATGGTGTTTTGCTGGCATAAACACATGAAGGAATATTTTGTTAAAGTGGACACAGGTGTGAAAGGCTAAAGCCAATCTGTGAGGGAATGTTTAACTGAAGCAGACACAGGAGAGAGGATGTTTTGCTAAAGCAAGCACATGAAAGGACATGTGATAAAGGATTTCTTGCTAACAACACACATGTATCGGTCTGCCTTACATTGGTTAGTTGAGCTGCATTTGTCAGGACTCCATAGAGAGAAACACCAAAAAATTTCTGGTGGTGTGCTGCAGTTTCTTGCCGCTTCCACAGATTCAGGCTGATTGGCAGAGTAATGTTAGCTGAGACAGGTGTGCATGCTGAGGCAAGACCTGTGGAGGGCATGTGATGTGTGGAGGGCATAATCAGGACTCAATGGCCAGTGATGGGGCTGAGTTAGGCTTATAGAGCTAGCTGAGCAATTCTTGTTGGTTTTGCATCTTTGCTGATCTTTGCTGAGAGAGGCACAGAGTCTCCTGGAATCCCTCTGGGGCCCTCCTGCAGACTTGTACTGAGGCTGAGGCCCAGTTGTCACTTGGTAGTGCCACCACTGCTGATTTGCTATCCCTACTCTACGGAACTGGACTGCTGGTGTATCTGTGAAGTGTTCGCGAGTGGATTGAGCTGCCACTGCTAACTCCTATAAACTGCCCATTTCCAGACAACACAGATGGAAGTTGCTCCAAAGAATCTTTCTAAACAGGTCCACTACTCTCCCCACCCCCATATTCTTTCTTTTCCACTAGGGGGTGGTGGGCAAGAAGAAAGGTTAAAGCATTTAAGAACCATCATTAAAAATAAGGGTTGAAAAAAATGAAAGCTACAGGAAAGTGCTTGCTGGACAGAGGAACCATGAAGAAGCCACAGGAAGTGCAGACCCATCACAGTGTTCTAGTCCTGCACTGCTGTGACAGGTCAGACTCAGCATCCAGCTACCTTCTTTCTGGGAGTAGCTAGCTCCTTAGTCCATGGGGCTCTGTGGGTTTTTCAGAGGTTCTCAACCTTCCTAATGCTGTTGTATATATATTACACACACACACACACACACACACACACACACACACGCATATACTCCCTCATGTTGTGGTGACCCCAACCATAAAATTATTTCGTCGCTACTTCAAATCTGTGATTTTGCTACTGTTATATATCATAATGTAAATATTTTCATAGATAGAGGTTTGCTGAATGGGTCTCAGCCCATCGGTTGAGAACTACTAGATTAGACTGTTCTCAGAGGTCTGTTCTTGGCCCCTCCCCATTTAGCCATGTGTGACTTGGCCACTGAAGTCCATGTCCTTTGCCTAGCAGCCTTTGTGCCTCCTCCTGCAGGCCTAGGAAATCAAGAGATTACAGCTCTTTCCTGTCCCTTTACAGGTGAGTCTGTATTTCTTTGGCAATCAAAAGTGAGAGGAGAAGAGATGGGAGGGGAAGGGAGGAGAGGGAAGGAGAGGAGAGGGGAGGAGAAGGGAAGAGAGGGGAGGGGAGGAGAGGGGAGTAGAGGAGAGGGGAGGGGAGGGGAAGAGAGGGGAGAGGAGAGGAAGGGAAGGGAGAGGAGGGGAGGGGAGGGAAGAGGAGAGGAGGGGAGGGGAGGGGAGAGGAGGGGAGAGGAGGGGAGGGGAGAGGACAGAAGAGGAGGGGAGGGGAGAGGAGGGGAGGGGAGAGGAGAAGAGGGGAGGGGAGGGGAGGGGAGAGGAGAGGAGAGGAGGGGGGAGGAGGGGAGGGGAGAGGAGAGGAGGGGAGGGGAAGGGAGGGGAGAGGAGAGGAGAGAAGGGGAGAGGAGGGAAGGGGAGAGGAGAGGAGGGGAGGGGAGAGGAGGGGAGGGGAAGGGAGGGAGAGGAGAGGAGAGGAGAGGAGAGGAGAGGAGAGAAGGGGAGAGGAGGGGGGATAGGATGGGAGGGGAGAGGAGAGGAGAGGAGAGGAGGGGAGGGGAGGGGAGGAGAGGGGAGAGGAGAGGAGGGGAGGGGAGAGGAGAAAGGACAAGCAGTCTAGTCTATTTTTCTGGCAGTTCCATGCTGTAGGATGGCAGCCAGTGCTCTCACCTGGAGAGTTTCATGCTGAGGTCTGTCTATGCCCAACCCCCACCTTACCAACCAAGCTTCTCTGACTCACCCCTTGTCGCTTTTAGTGGGGCAGTGGCAGCTTTGAGGGCACCTAAAAAAATGGCATGGGTAGAAGGCACTGCCCTTATTCTGATTTTTGCCTGCTGGGCTGACTCGTCTGTTCTGCCCAAGAACTCTTCTGAATGGTGATTGAAGATGGATTGGGGTCAGCCTTTCCTCCTGCCGGGGCGCTGTCTCTTTATAGTCCGGTCTAATCACGGCTTCCTCTCGGGCCACGGGAGCACTTGACATTTTCACCTCTGCGTGGCTGTCCATGCTGGGACTCTAGGTGGCTGAGCCGCAGGCTGCAGGCAGAGGAGGCTCTTAGGCAGAGCTGCTGTCCCTTCTCTCTCTCTCTCTCTCTCTCTCTCTCTCTCTCTCTCTCTCTCATCACCTGAGTGGAAAAGCATCGCCCACCCACGATTCCCTTAGTTGGGGGATGCAGATGAGAAAAGGCTGAAGGGCTTGCTGGGTGGTCCTTCCCAGAGTCCCTGTGCATGCCTGTAGGATCCGTATTGGTTTCAGAGGAATAGGGAGTCCTTGTTGTAGATTATCTGAGGAGGGGATTAAGCTCTCCCCCTTTCTCGTTCCTCCCCTTCTCCTTCCCACCTCTCCCCGTCTCCTTCCTCTTTCCTCCAGCCTTTTCTCCCTCCAATCTTGCCAGCTATGCCCCCTCCCCAGTGGTAACAAAGGTCTGGGACGTGTCCCCCAGAGGAAGCTGTCAGAAGCAGATACTGAGGCCCATACTTACATTTCGTCCACACTCTTGCTCTGTCCCTAGCTGGACACCCAGCAAGAGAAACTGGAAGGTTTTGTCCTTTATGAGTATATATTCATGTGGGTGTGTGTATATTCGTTGGGTACGTGTGTGAACATATGTGCAGAGGCCA
The DNA here is from genome assembly GCF_947179515.1 of Apodemus sylvaticus. Classification (NCBI taxonomy): domain Eukaryota; kingdom Metazoa; phylum Chordata; class Mammalia; order Rodentia; family Muridae; genus Apodemus; species Apodemus sylvaticus. Next base: position 44,020,202 of record NC_067494.1, read on the forward strand.
GCAGAAGTCAAGAGTCAGGTATCTTTTCTTTTTCTTTCTTTGAGGGAGTAGGGTGGAGGTTGGAAGTTTTGAGACAGGGCTTCTCTGTGTAGCCCTGGCTGCCTTGGAACTCACTCTGCAGACCAGACTGGCCTTGAACTCAGAGATCCGACCAACTGCTGGGACTAAAGGTGTATGCCACCATTGCCCAGGAATCTTTTGAAATTGCTGTCCTGTTTATTTATGAGACAGGACCTCTCACTAAATCTAGAACTCATGAACTCAGGCCAATGAGCCCTAGGGAGCCTAGCTCTGTGCCTCCCCAGTACACTGCTGGGCTTGGCTTTTACATGGGTGCTGGTGATGAAAACTCAGGCCCTCATGCCTTCCAGGCTAAGCTCTTTACTGGCCCATCTACCCAGCCCTCATTTTTGTCCTTGAGAGCGTAAGACCTTGGGAGAAACACCATGTCCTTCCTGAATCTGCAAGTCTGGAGCCAGCCAAGCCATCTCCAAGTCTGGAGCTGATGTGAATGTGGAGGGGAATAGAATGAGCACACACACACATATACAGAGTCCTGCTGGCAGGAATTCAAATCTCATAAACTCCTCAGACCTCTGACTCGTGTAATGAAAATTCAGCTGCTAAATCCAATCGCGATCCAGGTAAACAAGGGAGGAAAAGGTGAACAGGCAAAGGGAAATTAAATCAAGAAGCAAATGTCAAGTAGAGGTCAAAGTAGAGGTCGTGCCTGTGGTAGGGATGCTCTGAGAGAGTACAGGGGAGTACTTCCTGCTGGGCTTCTGATGGGATCAAAGTAAATGGGTAAAGGCAAGCAGCTACACTGAAGGGATTTGTGAGATCAGTCGCAGCACAGGAGCCTGCTTCGTCATGTGTGTGTGTGTGTGTGTGTGTGTGCATGCGTGTGTGCATGTGGCAGGAGACCCTGGCTCTTCACCGAGGACCCTTGCCCTCTAGATGGATCTAGATGGATCTCAGCTGTCTGTGGCTTGTCTGGGATGTGTTTACAATCCCGAGCATTAGCTGAGATTCCTTTCCCATCATCCCTGGGCCGACTGTAGCTCCTGGCCTTGCTCAGTTCTGCTTAGGGAAACATGCTTCAGCACAGATAATCTATCTGTTCTGAACCTTCATCCCTAGAGATTTGGGAATGGGTGGGGTGGGGGGGTAGAAGGTGGAGGGAGGCGATTTTATTTGCTGACTTCTTGTATCTGACAGGTGGGCTTTAGAATGATTCAGACAGAGTCTTTCTTCTTGTGTAGCTGATTTTTCTCTCAATCTAACAATATCTCCTGGTCTCAGCGGTACCCCCTCTGCTTATGAGGAAGGCCTGTTGCCACATATAAAAAGGATAACACTCGCTGTTGCCTGTTCTGTCCTCTCCATGGGCATGCAGGCTCAGTGACACAGGGTTAGGGTCACTGAGACATTTCCTTGTTTACTCCCAGGCTCAAGAGCAAAATATCAAGGGATCTCAACGCAGAACTAGTGCTTAACCCGTGGGTTTAAAGCAAAACAAAGAAGAAACATAGCTGAAGTCCAAATGTCCCATCATGACAGGAGAGTGCCAACCTTGGGGTCCTCCTCGACCTCTGCAAACTTTATAGTAAGGAGCCAAGTTGTGGCCTCCGCCCACGGACCTGATGGTCTGGTGGAAGTGCAGATATAGGCTTATAATGCTCCAGGTCAGAGGAGATAATGTCAAGTGAAAAACAGAAGCCCATAATATCTAATAGTCCTACTCTGCACATGACTTGTGTGATATATGAGTGTCAGACGGGCTACCTGTTAGAGGTGACCTTCTGAGTGTGAATTGTCCTCAAAATTTCCAACTATGAATAGAAACTAAGAAGATGTACAGCTTGGCAGAGTATGTGACTTACATACTCTATTGGGAACTAAGCTACAGGTCCTTTTTACCACGTAGTCAGAGCTATGTCTGCCTGTCTGGGCAGGCTGCACAGAGAAGGCTGTATGTGTGAAGCAGGGGCTGAGCCAGCACTTGGGAGAGGCTTGAGAGAACAAGGGCAGGTATTCCTATGGCAGAAACTTCTTAGTTCAACAAGGAGTCAGGGAGCTGAAGAGCCTGCTTACTGTGCGCTGGGCTTGAGATAATGCACTAAGATCTGTTCTTACCTTCTGGGACCGGATGGATCCTAAGAACAAACCTGCAGAGACTGAAAAATAATAGGCTTAGACTCTTCAACATCTGCTTTCAATAATGGTTCTCAAATGTAGCCTACTGTCCAAAAGTAGGGGAGAGCAGATGGCAAATCAGACAAAGGGGTGTGGACTTGTTTAGAAGTAGTTCTTTGGGGGTAATTCACTTGTCAGGATTCCAACAGTCCAGTTCACTAGTGTCTCTTCCCTTTGTTGAGGCTCTGGGTGTGTCTTCTTAGTCCTGTTGTATCTGGAGCCCTTATGATGGGTTTGAGATGGTGCCCTCTTTCTCTTGAGGGAGTGGCCCTCCCTTTGGAATGGAGACAAGCATTGAGTGCTTGTCCCTTCTCTGTGAAGACAGCATTTGATGGGCTCCACACAGTGGCCCATAGCCCATCACTCCTGGCCTCCTCCATTAGACTCCATCCTGTATCTTCTGACCTCCTCCATTAGATTGTGAGCTGTATGCCCTCTTGGAATAATCCCTTGTTCCTCTCCAGTGTCAGGAAGGGTGGGCCATGGGCACACTGTACAATATTTACTGAGCTTCCCAGAAAGGTGCTAATGGTCAGCACCACTGACTTAGACTACTCCTAAACCTTGAAAACAAGGCTCCTAGAGCTCAGGACATAAATTTTGGAGAGCAGTATTTGGAGTATGCAGTCAGAGGGTCCTCTAATCCTAGGCGGGTCACAGATATCTGGGAATCTCAGAGGTTCCAGAGAGAAGATGAATCCTTATTAGGCCATCCTTGGAGTTGATCAGAGTCTCCAGAGGGGGCAGGCAGTCTGATTAGGAATGTTATCCCAGTGGCAGGAGATGCAGGTGTTCTGAATTGGATTGGGATTACTTTGTGTATGAAGCTTTGTGGCCTCTGATGTGGGCCAATGACTTTCTGGTGACTCAAAGAAATAGTGCATAAGGTAAATGATAAAATGTGGCCTCCCATCAACTACAGGGGCAAAGGTTAAAGGTCAACTAGCCAGTTGTGGCTAAAACAAGCAGACTGGACCTTGGGTTGATGGTCTGGACCCCTACATGTCCACTGGGCACAGATCACTCTCCCTTAACCCGAACAGTCAATTGCTTAAGGCCCCTCAGTTCTTTTATCAGCCTTGGTTTTTCGTGGGATTAAACATAAATTAAGTAGTGGATTTCAGGTACATGGCCTCTAATGCTCTGACAAATTTGTCTTGAAGGAGAGAAACTACCCAATAGGAATGGAAATTGACAAAAAGGCTTCATTGAATTCATCAGTTAATCAACAGGGGTATATTGGCAAGGCGATTAACTCTACCAGGAAGCGATTCTGCTTCGCATCTGATCTACTTCACATCTCAGTGAAAGTATAAGATGGTTTTCCTGCTGGGCCTCACAGTTTTGCATGCATGCATTTTGCAGCTTGTGAGAGGAAGCTGGTCCTGGGGACAGCACAGATGTGCATGATGGTCAATCCTTAAGATGCTGAGCATCTGCCTCCCCCTCCCTCCCCCACCCCCAGTCACGTTGTTCAGGTTTTGCATCTCGTCTGTTGTATGTTCAGAGACACACAGAGACACAGGGCTATCACTGTAGTCACCATTAGAGCTAAGTTAGTCGATCCTTATTTTTAGCAACAACAAAAGCAACTCTATTTTCATCTCCTAGGGTATTTTCATCTGTGTTCGCTCATGGCTTCTCACAACTCTGCTGAGCATTGGTTTCAGTAGTGTCCTGCTTTATATATGGGAAACTTGAGGTTCAGAAAGATTTTTGACTTCCCTGAATAGAATTACTAGGGGCCACACTGTGAATGGATGAAGTCCTTGTAAGAGCTGCAGGAAAAAAGCAGACCAATTGGACACAAGACCAATGAAATCATCATAATGGCCTTTCTGCCAAGCATGAAGCAGATGAGAAAGGACCCTCAACTCAAGTCGGCAAGACAAAGGAGGACTCCCGCTTACCCCATGGACATAGCTATTTGGTGTTCCCACAGTCCTGACCCCCAGCCCCACCCTCCTGCGTGGGAGGAAGCTGAGGCTTGGGGGTCTAGCCACCATGGCCTTGGCTGTCTGATGGCGGTTGGGCTTGGTTTGGAAACAGGGTGCTACTCATAGGTGTCTCTCGGAACTGTCCAGTTGCTGAACCTGAGTAGCTATGAGAATCGGGAACAACACAGCATCTTTGCTTGACTCCATCGCTGAGACAGGACAAAGAGTGGGGAGGCTGCAGGCCTGGTGGGGGATGGAGGGATGGAAGGACTCCTGGGGGAACTTGACATCATGAGTGCAGAGCTGGCTGGAGAGTGCCACAGGAAGTCATTTTAATCTCCAGAATGAGCTCAGAGGTATTGAGGGTGAACGTATAACCTCTATCCATTCATTTAATGTATGGCTGTGCGTCACTGTTGCATCTTAGAAAATGACTATTCATAATGGAAGTCTTGGCAAAGGTTTCTTTCTAATCAGCAAAACAGGGGTTGGAGGCGGTGGTACCCTCGCCAGAGGCTTTTAATTTACGAGAGATGTTAAATTATGCCGCGGCCAGATAGTCGCATACGGGAAGAAATACAATAAGTCAGAGGGATGTGCTCCTTTTTCTTTTTTTGTATTTGACAGGCACAGGAAGTGGCCATTAGCCAAGCCTCTAAGAGCATGTCTGAGCAATGCACTACACACACACACACACACACACACACACACACACACAGTTTCCTAAATAGTCCCCCAGGCCAAGAAGGAAAGGCTTCAGTGTGTCACAGGCACCCCAGAGACAGAGAGTGTGTGCATGCATGGTCCACAAACAGATGCTCAAGGTGTAGGTAAAGCTTGCTTGCCTCAGGTTTCCCTGGGACTGGTCCAGGCTGGTTTAATCTTGCAGAGTTAGGCTGAAGCTGCTGAAAAATAGTTTCGGGCACAGGAGCAAAGAACTTATAAATATCTCATTTCTTACTTTACTCTTTGCTGGCAAGGGCAGTTCAATACACTGAGGTTTCCTGTCGATCATTTCTGTGTGAGGGCTGAGGCCAACTACAGGTTGGGGCGAGACTAACGATTGCCTGCAAGGTGTGACCTGCCCCTTAGTTTTCTGAACTTCAGAGCCAATGTGAGTCAGTGTGGACGCTCCCAGGACTCTCCGGGTGGGGGAAATTCACCGGATCTAAGGATCTAGGAAGGGCAATGGTAGATGTGTGCTCTGTGCCTCTGTAGCTCATACATGATCTCAAGGCAGAGGCAATGTGAACCTTTGCGAGATAGGCCACCTTTTGATGAAAAGCTGACTGAGAAGGGATGAGGTGACTGGAATGGCTCCTGAAGGATGATGCCCCAAGCTGACATAGCAGGAGACACTCAGCACCTGTCCATACTACACAGGATGGCTAGCTGTGGCTTTCCAAGTTCTTTGACACAGGTATTTTTATGCTCATTACAAACGCATCTGCAAAGACTTGCATATCTCTGAATCTTCCTTGCATGTTATTGACACAGGGATCTGTCTAACATCCCTGATCTGTCTCTCAGCACAAACTCTCCAGTGAAGTGCTTGTGGGATGTGGATTAGGACTCTTTGCAGGTTCCCCAAAGGGCTGGCACTTGGCATATCTGCTTAAATGTATGCTCCTTGTCAGAGTTTTTGATTCTCCATACCTTGCTTCTGACATGCAGTTTCTGCATTGCATAGACTTGTACGTCAGCACAGTGGGCAAAGAGGCTTTGAGGCAAAGAGGCAAAGAGGCTTCGTTGCTGAGAAAGCAGCCCCCAAGTGCTATGTTGGAGAGACAGCAAGGCACAATCCTAACAAGTCCTCCAAGGAAGACGGGAAGGCAGAAATTACAGGAGTGCAGCAACAGCCACGGTTCAGTGGGGAATGGCTTTATTCACACTTTACACAAGATTCTTATAGTCTGGCTGGTTCCTCACAGTCATGGAACTTAGAGACCAGTGTGGCTGTTTCAAGATAGGAACACTTACTTGGCCTGGAATCAGAGCATGGGCACCCCTGGGGCTCTCGGGCTCTTTTCTGACAGTTGTCTTGGTTTTGGTTATTCTAGTAGTTCGAAGGTTCTTAACTTTTCTTTCTCAACTAACAGTAAATCCCATGGTTGGTCTGAAAGAGCTGGTGATCTCATGCCTTGAGCCTCAGGTCTGAGAGCCACCTGGCCCAGGGCTGTACCCATGTTGTCTGGAGCTCTGATTTATACTTGCTAATTTCTTGCCCCCTACTCTGAGTATTTACTTCTGTCTGTATGCAGAATGAGCTTGTGTTACAAGCTAGTAGCTACTCCTTTAACTTCTAGGTCTAAGGAGGAACAGAAGAATCAAGGACAAAGGCACTGGAAGAGGCAGACAGGCTTCTCTGTAGATGGTCTTTGATTTTGGTTTGTTTGTTTTGTAAAATAAAATCTGTCTTTAATTGGTGAGTGTCAACATCGCTATCGTGTGATGACAACCAGTTTATGGTAGAGGAGGATCCTGAGATGAAGGAGCATAAATAAGCTGTTCCCATAGATACTCTGAGCTCCACCACAGTATCAATGCTATCACTCAAGGATGGCATGTCTAAGAGATTGGGAAAGAACCTTTGGCTATGGTATTTTCCCTTACAGAGCAGTTGAGGAGGACTGGAGAAGTGGCCTGGAAGGGTGTTCCGTGGTGAGTTTATTTCATGTCAATATCATCTAGAAAGGTCCAAAAGGTCTGTGCATGTGGCAAAACCAAGAGGAGTGACCTGCTCCTTGATATGAAGAGATTTTGTTTTCCCCATTTTAGAACATCCTTAGTGAGGCTTTATTTTGACTATCAAGAGGAGGGTGCAGCTGGGGTGATGGTGACCCTTTGGCTTGGTTAAAAACTTTGCACTGGACTGTACAAATTTTTTTTAATAAACCATTTATTTAGATTTTCAAAACAATAGATTCTGGGTTTTTATGTTCTTTTTCCTAATTACTCAAATAGTTAGCAGCCATGTGCCAGGTAAGCAGTCATAGAATTTTCATGAAGAGAATCTCTACTTAAAATTTGTTAGAAGGTGTACTGAATGCTTCTAGACTCCAGAGCCTCAAGGGACATACTCATGGGGTTGCTATGGGAAGACAGCGCTTTGTTGGGACACGCAGACCTACCCAGAATGGTTAAAATAACTTAAGAATCCAATCTCACAATCTAGACCACCATTACATTATAGAAGAGTTACAGTAGGATGTTCTTCATTAACATCTTAGGAGCTTGTCTAGGGTTGTAAGACTTCACACAACAAATCCAACACCAATGGACATAACTGCTGGGCACCCTGGTCTGCAGCCAGCTGAGGAAGGGTACAACCAGAGCCGTACTTTTAAAACAACAACAACAACAACAACAAAAACAAAATCAAAACAAATACCCAACATATTTTTTTTTAGCTCTAAAGATTGAGCTTGCGTCACAAGGAGCCATCCAGTCACCTAGTGGTCTCTCAGCCTGTGGTGCCAATGTTAACAGCTGTCAGGCTAAGAACCTTCAGCTCACCTCATAGCTCACACAATTTCGTTTTGTTTGGAAATTCTGAGACAGTGTCTTTCTGGGTACCTGAGTTGACCTTGAGCTCCTATATAATCCAGGCTCCTCTGGAACTCTCAATCTTCCTGTCTCTACCTACCAGGTGTTAGGATGAACGCCATGCATGGCTGGTCCCAGTGTTTTTAGGAACCACCTCAAATATCCATTCCTAATAACTTGCACTTCACTGGATGGCTCCTTGCGATGCACAGATGCTTAGATATTGAGTCAGGGTGAGCTAAGAGGATGACAATTAATATTGGTTATCAGTGATGGGAAATGTCCACCCCAAAGTGATCCAGCTGGTGAAACTGTGGTTCAGAGGGTTTTCATAGCAATGCTGAAGAATATTGAGGCTCAGTAGAAAGCAGGGCCAAGGCACAAGCAGAGCCTCCTTTGCCAAAGTGATGTAGAGAATTAGGAGAGTGGCCCAGGACTCCTGGCAAGTGCCGGTCTCTGTGGGAGAATCTTCTCGAGTTCTGGGCTTTCCCCAGGTCACTAGAGATAGGCGGGGACATTCCTATAGTTTCCTTGAACTGTTGAAATTTTTCCACGTTGTGGGAAACTCGTCTCTGGAGTTAACGGCATTAAGATGTGGCCTGGGCTTTTGGCTTGAGGATCTTCAGCGAGAGCAGATGGCCACAGTGGTATTAAAACTAAAGACTGCAGTAAAGCTTTTAATTGAAAACAATTGGACCCTGCTGGATGGTAATTACCTTGGCTGCTTGCAAATAATATCTTGCCCCTGATGCCATGGGAGGGAAGCTGAACGGGAATGTGAGAGATCTGCCTCGACGTGCATCTAATACGCCGAGCTCCGGAAAGTCCTTCTCAAGGGAAACTCCATGACAAAGGGGTTGAGATGAACCCTGAACAACAGGCTTCACTGGAGTGCAGACTGTGGAGACAAAGCAGCCATTTATAAAACAGCCCAATGGGCTCTTGGAGGAAATTGAAATTCCACCCACCTTCAGCAGCCAAAAAAAAAAAAAAAATGCTTTAAGTACTTCTGTCTTTTTTCTCAAGATAAAGAACCCAACGAGGAAGACATTGCATCTGGGTGATGGACAGATGTTTGTGCTCTGAGTGACAGCCATGCCTGAGAACCAAAGGGTTATAAGGCCAGTTTCCATCTTGTCTGGAAGCTTTCACCTCTTGACACTGCCAAAGGCTCAGGTGACACGAAATGCAGACATGCACTGCCCAGGGCAGGGATAAAATAATGATGGGATGAACTCGGTCCTGGGAGTGAGGTGCTGAACAGATGTTGGCCACAGGCAATCTCAAAGCAGAACGCTGGGATGGAGAGCCTGGTGGGGAAGGCCCCAGGAATCCTTGGCTTGGTAATTCTCACAAATTACTCCCAAGGGGGTTGGGGAGATGGCTTAGTAGGTAAGAAGAAAAGCAAATGAAAGAAAAAGACTCTTGACAGCCTTCACATGCACATGCCTGAGTGTATGTACCTGCTCACACATGTGTGCACACTGACCCCAGCCCCAGCACACAAAGTCACAATTAGGGTTTCTCTAGACTGTAGGCTCTTTGGTGGAATTGAGGTGGTGGAGCAGTTAGTGTCCTATAGATCGTGAGCAGTTGAGATGGTCACTCCATCTTGGTGATGTTGCTCAGGATGTTCATGTCTGCTTTGGCTCATGCTCCAGGGAAGGGATGTTCTTTCCACTACTTTTGGGAGCTCATAACTTGTGAGTTAGGAACCTCGCCGTGCTTTGTCATGCCCTGATCCCTTTTTGTGTATCACTGGAAGACCTGGATCCTGAGTGCAATGGAGCCCACAGCTGACTTGGTGTGAGTAAGTGTCGTGTGTAGGACATGTCCTCTCCTGTCTAAATCAGTCCTTGGTAGAACTTGCATCTTCATATGGGTGAGTGGACCCTAAAGGACTTGGAAATACATGTACAACGTATGAAAACCCAAGGTTGTGGTGTGAGTCTGAGCATCAGCTCCATGGACACTATTGTGGGTTAAGGGGTGGTGACCCGTGTCTGGCCAGGGTGGAGGTGGGGTGATTGCCACGGGGCCCCGGCAAGCATCAGGTTGGGGGAGGCTTGAAACCTCACTCTAGGAGTGGAAAGGGTGCAGCCTTGGGGTCTTGGACACCGCTGGACGTCACAGAAGAGCTGAGAACCGGGTGGAGGCAGGGGGGAGGGCACTGGCTGAGAATGAGTCCTTGGTTTGTTCTGGTCTGGTGGCTTGGGTTGGTGGCAGCCATGGCTGGGAACACTGGGAGGCCTTCTAGCAGGAGATTAGAAACAGCTCTTGGGCAGAAGACCTGTCCTGTTGCTCCAGCACAGCGGTTCCAGATGTGAGAATGCAGTCCATGGTTTTAGAGAGTTTCTTGTAGAAGAAAGAGAGAGAGAGAGAGAGAGAGAGAGAGAGAGAGAGAGAGAGAGAGAGAGAGAGAAAGTAAAGAAGTAGAGGCTGGCCATGACCATGTGGAGAGAGGGGGGATGGGAATGGGAAGAGAGGAGGAGCAAGGGGATGAGAGAACAAGAGAGTAAGAGAACAAAGGAGAGAGAAAGGGGGAAAGCAGTTCCTTCTATAGTGGGCTGGGCTTACCTGGTTGTTGCCAGGTGACTGTGGGGGTGGAGGAGTCCAGACAGAATACTAGGAGCTTGGGGTGTTGACCTACATGGCTGATGGCCACAGAATTGTGGAGTGCTGAGGGCTCGCGTCAGAAGCCTAGTGTCTGGGAGCATGGCCAACAGGTCCTTGTAGAATATCTATGTGGAATCTGAAGGTTAAGCCTTGCTCAACCAGAACACGGATTGCCTTTCATGGTCATACACACTATAGCCTATATTTGTGGTCTGGGGTCAGAACCCAAATATCCGAAGGAAGGAGGCCAAGAGGCTTCGGGTGGCCACCTTCCATGAGGTAAACAGTGGCGTGCCATCACTGTGTCCCCAAGACATAGTAACTCAGCCCTGATTCTCTGGTCTGACTTTTCCCATGTTGGAAACTTAATCCCGGATGCAGCAGTTGACAGGAAGAACATCAAGAAATGATCAGGACATGAGGGCTCCTCCTTTTTAATCAGACTAATGTCCTCATCTTCAGACTGCATTAGTCTCCAACAGAGTCAGCTGTTGTAAAAGCAAGTTGAGCCAGCTGCTGGCTTACTAAGGCTCTCTTACACATCCAACTTCAGCCCGAATGACACAGTGCAAAGTTCTTGATGTGGGACTTCCCAGGTCCTGGAACTGTTAGAAATAAATGTCTTTTCCTTATCAATGACCTATTCTATGATGATGGACTATTGTAACACAATGGGCTAAGATGTGTAGGAAAAATTAAAATATGTAATTTAGCTTCAAAAATAATATCATAGCTTATAGAGCAAATTTAAAACACACATGACCAGACAGACATACACGCATCACACAGACACAAAACTACCACACCCACCACACTGTGGCCTAAGCCATAAAAGAAAACTGTGCACTAAAGTTTTAAGTGTGATGTCTCCTGCTCAGGGTGTTTTCAGCGGTTTTGTGGTCTGAGTTACCCACTGTCTTGGTGGCCAATACCTTACTACTTGTTCTGGCTAGTAAGTCATTAAGGACCCAATGTCTTGGATTTCTCTGTTCTGGTTATTTTTCTTTTCTTTTCTTTTCTTTTCTTTTCTTTTCTTTTCTTTTCTTTTCTTTTCTTTTCTTTTCTCTTTCCTTTGTCTTTCCTCTCTCTCTCTCTCTCTCTCTCTCTCTCTCTCTCTCTCTCTCTCTCTCTCTCTTCCTTTCTTCCTTTCTTTTTTTGAGGCAGTCATAAAGCCCAGGAAGTCCTTGAACTCACTTAAGCAACCACGCATGACCCCCAACTTGTAAATTATCTTGTCTCCACCTCCCAAGAATTTGAGATTACAGGTGTGTGGTAACACACTCAGTTTATGTGCTGCTGAGGTGAGCCCAGGGCTTGGTGTTTGTTGGGCAAGCCCCTCACCAGCTAATCTTCATTCATATTCTGATTCTACTTTGATGTTCTGAGCAGACAGCTGTTGGGATCTATAGACTTCTCATGGGCAGCAGGGGCAGTATTCTTTCCCTGTCTAGTGCTCTGTGGTTCATGGTCCCCATGCAGGGTACTACTGTCAATCTCTCTCTCTCTCTCTCTCTCTCTCTCTCTCTCTCTCTCTCTCTCTCTCTCTGGCATATGTGTATGAGGACAGACCCACATAGATCATCAAATTCTTTCTCTTCCAAAGGGCAAAATCTGCTCTATTCACCTACCATAGAGCTGGCCTTGCCTGGTTAACAATGCCTCCTCTCTGAGACCTGAGTAGTGTCCTCCTGGGCTCCGGGATCTTTGTTTCTGTTGACACAGAATTCCTATCAACAACCCCAAGTCCAATATTGGTACCTTAGGATGTCTGTCTCATGTCTCTTTCTGTGGCATCTGCTTGAGTGTTTGAACACAGGGACCTCTGTCCTCCGAGAGCTCTGTTCCCCAGGACATGCTCACCAGTCCTTGTTATAAAACAGAGTGTGGTATCTTTACTATCACTCATTCACTTGTATCTTTACTATCACTCATTCACTTGTACATCTGGCTATGGTCCTTTTCAGGATTCTGCCTGCAGCACCTGACCTAAGCCATTGAGTATCTTGTCAGGATGGAGGTGTGACGACAACGTGGAGATTCTTTCCAACGTTAATGTGGCCAAAGCTCCTGGTATAGATAAAAATTATTTCCAAGTTAGTGGGCCATGATTCTCCTCCTCCCCAGCCCTCCCCATTCCTCCTGTCTTTTCTCCTCTTGTCTCTCTTCCCCTCCTGTTCTCTTATTTCTTTCCTCCTTTCTTTTCTTCTCAGGTCTTTGCCTCCTGACCCACCCAATTCTCCTACGACCTCTTCTCAGTTACCCCCCCCCCCCCCCCCCCGTCCCTTCCTTTTGGCCATAGGAATTGTTAATAGAGCATCCATGACTTGCCTCACGGTGCTGAAGGATGGTGGATTTTTTTGTTTTATGTTTTTTGGGTTTTGCTTGTTTGTTGGTTTTTTTTTTTGTTGTTGTTGTTTTTTACCAGATGTGAGGCAGCTCATGCTACATGGAAAATCTCCAACCATAGAAGTTGCAGGGAGTAAAGAATGCCTGGGATTAGTAGCAAGCCTGTGAGGTACAGTGAGACGTACTTTCCTCTCATGTGGGTTTATGTGGCAGAACCTATTATGTGGGCCTTGAGGAGAGGATTCTGGTCTGGTCTCAGAAGGCCCTCATCCCATGTGGCCCCAGAGGAAGCCCAGCTCTAACCACACCTCTGAGCCAGTCTGTTCATCCTATTTAGTGGCAGAACATTGGAATAAAGGATTCGATACACTTCCCGATACTGGCTTTCCTTCAGGAGACAAGGGGAAGCAAGGTAGCTTGAAACATCCCACCATTTTTCACAAGCAGTTAAGATAACTATTTGCTGTTTGTATTGCACTCTGTAATTGTACAGTATAATTGCTTCTTGTGGGCCCACAGTGTCTGCTCTACAGCACTCTATTTTATAGGTATTTGGAGGTGTATATTTTTATCGATTTGGCATCTACACAGCAGTAAATGTGTTGGATTGATGGGCGTGGGAGCAACATGAAGGTGCTTGGTGCATCGATTTGGAATCCTTGAAGGACCTTCCTTGCAGCTCTGCATACATGTGTTACTAGACTCTAAGCAATGTCAACAGTAAAGAGAATATTTGGGGTGAGCCCATGTCCCAAATGATGGATGAAGGGATCATTGTTTGTTCTTCCAGGAGAGGGCCTGTGGGTGGGTAGGCCAAGGGAAGCTACACCTGAGGGATTGCCTTCTTGCAGAACTGTCCTGTTTCCCAGGTTGCTTTAGTTCCTTTCTGGTTGCAGTGACTTGTAGCAACTCAATTTAAGTAAACACCGTGACTTATAGCAACTTGAGGGCAATAGGGTTTACTTCAGCTTACAGGTCATGGTTGCCATCTAAGGAAGCCAGAGAAAGGAAAAAGCTTGAAGCAGAAACCAAAGATGAAGCTGCCCACAGGCTTCCTTCAGGCTCAGGCACAGCTTCTTGTTCCTATTCTACCCAAGCCCATGAGCCTAGGGAATGGCGCCTCCCACAGTGCCATCTACACTAATTAGCAGTCAAGAACAGGTCCCACAGACATGCCCACAGGCCAGTCCAATAGTGGCAATTCCTCAGCCGAGGTGTGTGGAATTGACAGCCAAGCTATTGTACACCTTTTGCTCAGGGCTTGCTTGCTCTTGCAATGTTGATGTTGGCTGCTTAGATGGGTCTGGGGGAGATGGACGTTGATGCTTTTAGAAACAAATGCAGATAGATGATGTACTTCCTCCACTTTTATTTTCCTGGAGCAGAAATGAAATGATTCATGTATTTATTGGCCATCCCCTTCTTGGAAAGTGTTGGGCTGGCCATTGGCTCTGGCAGGAAGGAACCTACTGCACAAACATAAAGACCTGAGTTTGGATTAGAGAAATCATGTTCAAAATATCATGACAACGGTATGAGCCAGCCTGTTACTCTAGCAGTGGGCAGTGGGGAGGAGAGAGGTGTTGTAGGGAAGTGGGAAGGAAAGACAGGTAGATCCCTGAAACTCGTTGGACAAACAGTGTAGCCACATTGGTGGGGTTCAGTTGTAGTGAGAGACCTTGTTCAAAAACTGAAGGCAGAGAACAATTGTACTGGCTGGTTCTGTGTCAACTTGACACAGGCTGGAGTTATCACAGAGAAAGGAGCTTCAGTTGGGGAAGTGCCTCCATGAGATCCAGCTGTGGGGCATTTTCTCAATTAGTGATCAAGGGGGGAGGGCCCCTTGTGGGTGGTACCATCTCTAGGCTGGTAGTCTTGGGTTCTATAAGAGAGCAGGCTGAGCAAGCCAGGGGAAGCAAGCCAGTAAGAAACATCCCTCCATGGCCTCTGCATCAGCTCCTGCTTCCTGACCTGCTTGAGTTCCAGTCCTGACTTCCTTTGGTGATAAACAGAAGTGTAGAAGTATAAGCTGAATAAACCTTGTTCTTTTCAACTTGCTTCTTGGTCATGGTGTTTGTGCAGGAAGAGAAACCCTGACTTAGACAGCAATTAAAGATAGATATTTGATATCATCCTCTGGCCTCCACGTGCATGCATGTATACACAATAGTCACATTAATGATTCTCTCTCTCTCTCTCTCTCTCTCTCTCTCACACACACACACACCTATTTAGTTCACTTTCCCAACTCTAGATTGGATTATTCATTCTTTAAATCCTTAATACTTGTAGTTATTTATATAGTTTTGATACAAATCCCCTGTTGAGTTTAATAGTAGGCAAAGATTCTTTGTGCATTTTGTAGGCTGACTCTTGGCTCTGGCGATTGTGTCTTGAATCACAGCACACAGTACTGATAGCTGCTCACTCGTGTTTATTATTGTACTGTGCACAAAGCCCCGGTGTGGATCAGCTTAGGTGCCTGCACACTGAAAAGTGGTTAGGAAAATGTGGTACGTCTACACAACGGAGTACTACTCGGCCATGATAAGAGTAAAATCATGACGCGGGAAGGAAAGTGGGTCACACAGAAAATGATGTCACATTAGGCCACATCTGTGTACTCCTATGCAGAATATTGGGAAAATGACATGAAATAGAAGGGAGACAATCAGGGAAGAAGAGGCGACAGAGAAGCAGGGAGCACTTCTTGCTCAATGCACATTACTCATCTTCTTGGAATGCATGGTCATGTACAGTTAGTATAGACTGATGAAAAAGAAGTAATGTATTGAGAGTGTGATATTCTGGTTGCTTCTCAGAAATATCACCCACTAGAAAGAGTGGGCTTCCTCACTGGGTCCTTGTTAGAGATCTCCCTTTTGTCCATCCTGTCTGCCTGTCTGCCTGTCTGTCTTCATTTTCTTAGGCTTTTAATCCCCCCACTATAATTTGCATATGCAAACATGGCTATCTTTTGACATACTTTTTTTGGACTCATTCTTTTCCTTCCTCCTTCCTGCTTGTTTTTTGTTTATTTGTTTGTTTGTTTTGCATTCCCTGGCGATGACCAGAGAAGGCCCACTGGTGAGTAAATGGTTCTGGAGCTGAATGGCAAGAAGGGGCTCTGAATGTAGAGCAGAGGCTGTCTCCAGAGGTGATGTTAACCTTTGAGGGGACCACAGAAGCCATTATTTCTTGAGTTTTAGAAATTGTCTCCCTCCACACTTTGACTTGTTGAGTAAAAATCAAAGTATGTATAGAGAGGCGGCCTAGAAGTGGAGAAGGGAAGATGGACCAGAGACCATGTGGGAAAGCAGGTCCAGCCTCTCTTGGTCCTGGCAAACTTACAAATGGATCTGGGCTAAAGAATGGCCGCAAGAGCCTGGCTTGGTTCATGCTGGTTAGAGTAGCTGACTGGAGGAGCCAGGAAGCATTGTTCACAGCTCTCTGAGACGTGAATAATTTACTCCATTCCCTCAGATAGAATGAAAGCCTTTGGGACTCTTTGGATAAAGTGCTCTGCAAACATGTCAGAGGAGTTTGGGTTTTATTGCAGAGGAGCCTGGTTAGGATGGGAATGGGAGTTAAGCTAAATGCAAGGATTTATTACCTGAGGGAGCAGCTTTTAACATAATTATTTTAAGAAAACAAATAGGTGATAAAAGAGTGGAGATCAGATGCACATCATAAATTGGATTTAATGCCGTTATATTTTGATCGCAGGTGTGGCTGACTCACTTTTTTGTAAATAATTAACGTTGTATCCGGAGGCTTGTGAAACCCCATGTTCTCACCCAAATGCAATGGTTTTTACACATGGGCTCTTGCTACACCTCTGGTGACCAACTCTCACGGGTGTGCACAGCAAGCTCACCGACTAAACAGTCAGTTGAAAAGTAGGTTTTGTGTGTGAGACATGGGAGTGTCTGTCTGTCTATTTGTCATTCACTGGGTGAGGGAGAAAGGAGAACATTGGTGAAGGAAGAAATAGGAAGAACTGGAGACTTGGGAGGGAAGTGGGGACTTTATGGTGGCGTTTGGTCTTCCAGTATTCCTGATTCTTAGGATGTGATATGGAGTGGGTTGGCCTGATGCTGCTTGTATTCTAATGCTAATACTGGTTCCCTAAGACCTGGTTGCCCCAGAGATGAGAGAGTCCCAATGCAGACCCAAGTGACACTATGTGACCTTGACCCCAAATTATTTCTGATTGGTAAATAAAGATGCTAATAGCTAATTAAGAGTCATTAGGTGAGTTTTAGGGTTCCCAGGCCTTGGGGACTGGAGGAGAACATTGAGGGAGAGAAGAAGGTGAGGAGAAAGAGAAAGTTGCCATGGGTTAGGAGTCCTGAGGGCTGGCCAGTTGGAGTTAAGAGCAGCCCAGATGAAACATAGTAAGTAATAACTCAGAGTCATCGATTGGAAAGTAGATCCTAATAGCACAGAGAGTAGGTTTCTGCCTACCTCTAGTGCTGATTAAGGCTTATTATAAAGGTTTTTTTTTTGTGTGTGTGTGTGTGTGTGTGTGTGTGTGTTCATCTGGGAACTAAATGATTCAAAGTCGGGTAGAAACCCTGGATTGGGATTAAAAGTTTCTACAACAGTGCTGTTCAAATTAAACACAGTGTTCCAAGGATTAGGGCAGAGTTAGGGTTAGGGTTAGGGTTAGGGTTAGGGTTAGGTGTAGGGGTAGGGTTAGGGGTAGGGTAAGGGTTAGGGGTTAGGGTTAGGGTTAGGGTTAGGGCAGAGTTAGGGTTAGGGTTAGGGTTAGGTGTAGGGGTAGGGTTAGGGGTAGGGTAAGGGTTAGGGGTAGAGTTAGGGGTAGGGGTAGGGGTAAGGGTAGGGTTAGGGGTTAGGGTAAAGGTTAGGGGTAGAGTTAGGGGTAGGGGTAGGGGTAAGGGTAGAGTTAGGGGTTAGGGTTAGGGTAAGGGTAAGGCTTATGGTTAGTGGTTGGTGTAGGGGTAGGTTTAGGTTTAGGGTTAGGGGTTAGGTTTAGGTTTAGGGTTAGAGTTTGGGGTAGGGGTAGGGTTAAGGGTCGGGGTAGGGGTAGAGTAAGTGTTATGGTTAGGGCTAGGGCTAGGGTTAGGGTTAGGGTTAGTGTTAGTGTTAGGGTTAGGATTATGTTTAGGGTTAGGGTAAGGGTAAGGGTTAGGGTTAGGGTTAGAGTTAGGGGTAGGGGTAGGGGGTAGAGTTAGGGTTAGGGTTACTGTTAGGGTTAGGGTAAGTGTTAGGATTATGGTTATGGTTTGGGGTAGGATTAGGCTTAGGGTTTGGGTTAGGGCTAGGGGTAGGGTTAGGGGTATAATTAGAGTTAGGGTTAAGGGTAGGGGTAGGGGTAGAGATAGGTGTAGGTTTAGGGTTATATTGTCAAAGAGTGGGATCAGAAAGTGACTTTGTGCTATCAGAGCTTCAAGTATCCTTGGACAATGGCCTTATTCTAAGTCCAATGCCGTCTACAAGGGTGGTGGTCTTTAAAAGAAGGAAATGAGCATGGTCTAAGTGAAATGTCACAGATGGAGATTCCTCATTTTGAAGTTAGCAGACAGATTGCATAGTGATAAGTGTGCAACTGATTAGAGAATGTTTTCAGATACTAGTTCTTCAGCTGTGGACGTCAGACCTGGGCAAGCCAAGGGACTATTCTAAATTGAAGTGGAGGACATGTTGGTAAACTGACTCTAACTTTGGGCTTCTCCTTCCAGTAGCTTTGTTGTTGTTGTTATTGTTATTGTTATGAAGGGGGTAGGGTTCTGATGTATTACTACACATTATATATCGTATAACACTCATGACTTCACATTTGTTGAAATTTAATATCTACAGATAGTTCATATTTTATGCTATCATATTATTTGCCCATTGTTAATTTGTGAATTTCTGTATTATCTTACAGTAATTTCCTCAAAAAAAAAAAAACGTAAATACACTTACCAAAATGTAAGCCTAATTTTCTTTAAAAAAATTTAAAACTTTAAAATGCCAGGTGCATGCACATGCATGCATACATGCAGGTGCTCATGTGTGTGTAAGTGCATATATATGTGTAGATGTGTGTTAAATGTGTGTGTTCATGCCAAAGCCAAAAGACAATCTCAGATGTCTTCTCTTAGATGAACTATGTTTTATTGTTTTGAAACCGGGACTTTTATTGGCCTGGAACTCACCATGAAGGCTAGGTTCACTGGTGAGTCGGCTCCAGGCATCTGCCTATCTCTGCCACCCAGAACAGGGATTGTAGGCATGTATTGATACACCTGGCTTTTCTTTTCTTTCTTTTAAAATATTTATTATTATTATATATTTTATTATTATTGTTATTATTATTGGTGGTACTGTGTGTATGTGTGTGTGTGTGCGTGAGAGTGTGTGCATGTGCGTGTGCATGTGTGTGTGTGTGTGTATGTGTATATGTGTGTTTCAGAGGTCCACTGCAGGAGTGGGTTCTCTCTTTCTAACATGGTTCTATATATACTTAGAGAAATGGATTTGTGCAGAAAACATTTCACCTCATAGGCCATCTTGTCAGCCTACAACCAGCTTTTTTTCATGTGAGTTCTAGGGGACCAAACTTGGTTTCTCATGATTGCAAGGCAAACATTCTACTGAATGAGTCATCTCCTATGCCCTAGAAGGCTTAATGCCAACAATCAATGCTGTTTTCTCCAATGTTTTATACATATGTATATACATATATGTAAACATAATATATATGTATATATTACCCATATACACACACAGACACACACACATATATATATGGGGGGAGACCTCATGACCAGACACTGTGTACACATGCAAAAGCCGGACTTCAAACTAGAGAACTGCAGTTTGGAGGCTTCAGATAGGATGACAACAGGAGGGCCTTAGTGCCTGTGTGTGGACTTGGCTTCAGAAGAGAGGAGCATGGTCATGGATCTATAGAAGGACAGTTTGATCCCTGAAACCAACATGGCAGGTGGGGAGACTAGACTCCCAAAAGTTGTTCTCCCACCTCCACGCAACTACTGTGGCAAGCACAGGCTCCCCACAAATAGATAAATATAAAAAAAAACCCAACCCAAAACAAAGCCATAATCAATACTCTGTGCACATATATATATGTATGTATGTGCGTTTAGTGTACTCTACGTTCTTTGCATTTGGGACTCCTGATCCTCTTGATTGTGAAGATTAATGTCAACGTTCCAAGCCATTATCTCCTCAATGCTGTGTGCACCTTCACACACTTCATGAAAGATCTGCTGCCTTTCGTTCCTTCTCAGGACTTTGGGTTTCTACCATTTCCTTTCTTCCTTAATACTGAAATCTACCCCTCAGCTCACAAAAGTGCTCTTCGTCGAGGTCTAAGATGTGGTTCTAACTCATGCCTGACTTTGCCTAATTTTATTTTCCATTCCCGTTCACTCTTCTCGTTCTTAGTGTTAGCAGGCCCGCTTGCCTGAATTTTGTCTTCTGCTCTTGATAACTCTAACTACTGCCTTGTGGTTCTACTTTTGATGTTATGGCTTCTGCTGAGTTTCATGTTTTGAATCTTATGTATCTTTCCTGATTTTTTTTTTAAATTGTGAAATACATTCTTGAATTTTTATTGAGAAATTATTTGAGATCCGAGTGTAAGGTTTTCAGCTAGGGCTTGTGGATACAAAGGACTAGGATTAAAGGGGCGACATGGTGGTGTGAGCCCTGGCTCTAAACACAGTGAGGACCAACATCTAGTTAGAAATCCTTATGAGTTCTCCCCAACCCCTTCTTAGGACCAGCACAAAGCACCAGCAAAATGACCCAGTGTGTCACGTGCTTGCTGTCAAGCCTGACACTTGATTTTGATCCCTACAGCCAACATGGCGGATGGGAAGAACGGACTTCTGAAAGTTGTTCTCTGATTTCCACACACCTGCTGTAGCAAGCACGTGATCCCCACAAATAAATAACTGTTTTTTTTTTTTTTTAAACAAACCAGAATCAATACTAAGACTTCATATACTCTCCTTCCTGCTGCTGTTATTTCCCTAGGGTCCTGTGTTCATTATGTGATGGTCTCTGAGCCACCTTACATAAATCTGTGCCTTGGCCTTCTGTTTTCCTCACACTGCCCGGACATTGCCAGACACTGCCTCTTGAAGCCTATGCTGTTACTTCTTTCTGTCCATGGTTGTCTTCACTTTTAAATGTCAGCATTTCCTCTAAATTCTTGCAAAGTTAACCATAGGAAGAATTAAAAGTGAGGCTTTTGACAAATGCCATTGGTTGCATTACTGACAGTGGGAGGTCCCAGAGCCCATTTTATAGGCAGTTAGGAATATCTGGCCTGACCAGTCTGGCTGCAATTTCCCTAGAGCATCTATACTGGGTGCCCTCAGCATGGCACACCATGAACACATGCAAGACCCTGCACTCAGGCTAGAGAACACCATGGTTTGGGTGCTTTAGATGAGTTGACAGTGGGTCTTAGGGTCTAGGCATTGCTTGCTCCCTGTGTGTTAACTCTACTCGTAGAAAGCAGCAGAGACAATCATAGTCCAGGATCTGGACTAATGAAATCTTTTCCATAGATCCCTTCCTTCCTTGTCACAGTCATTGCTACATCAGGCATTGCCGTGCGACCATTTGAAAAGCAAAATTTCAAGTCTTGCTCTAGAGGTGGGGTTGTATGAAGCTGACAAAAAATTGACATGGACCTCTTCAGATCTCACAGAAAGCACTTCAAAGAGACACTGCTAACACATGCTGGGCGTGAAGTCTGCAGGGTGCGTGAGACAGTTTCAATCCGTCAAGTAGGTGCCCGGAAGTGCTGACGAAGCCTACTCTAATGGCGTGGTCAAAATTGAGCCTCTTTTTGATTGTGCTGAATCTGAAAATAAAATGTAGCATGCTCTGCTGTGACTCCTTCCCTGCCCAGGCTTAGTGTGCTTTTGTGTAATAATGATTTGAAGTGCTATTAAATGAGAACTAGATGATTGTTGACCTTTAATCCATCCATAGGTTTATCAAGGTAATTTATTTTGTGTATAAACCCATGGCCCAATGACCTTGATCCCTGTGAGACACTGCTTTCTGTCTGAAGCGGACTCTTTTGTTCTGCTTTCCCTCCCACACTAGGTCAGCTCTCTCTTCCCAAGTGACCAGTAGCCCAGTTTGTGCAGACTCTTGCATCATTCAGAATAGCAAGATGTGTCAAGAGCTGGGTTGGCAGCACCCACCACACACACTGTTGGTTTCCATGCATCTTCTCCTTTGTATGTGGACCAGACTCAGCTTACCTTTTACTCTGTGCTCCGTGCTGGGCGTGATGGCCCATCTCCACTGTGGACTTGACTGTACTCGGAGTCACCTAGGAGACGCACCTCTGAGTATGCCCGAGGGTGTTTCTAGAGAGGATGAGCTGAGAAGGGAAGACCCACCCCGGATGTGGGCAGCACTGTTCTATGAGCCATGGCCCCAGACTCAGTAAGTATGGGGAAAGGAATACAGCTGGCTAGGTAACAGAACAGCTCTCTGTGCATTTCCTCCTCTGCTGATATGAGAAGGCTCCTCCTGACCACAGCCACTCCTGACTTCCTCACAGTGAAGGACTGGGCACTCAAATCATGATCCAGAATAAGTCCTTCTTCCTGCAAGCTGTGTCTTGGCAGCTATTTTTCTATAGTACCAAGAAAAGTAATTAGTCCATTGGTCTGCTTTGGGTGGTAGGAGCCTCTGTAGACCATTAGGGTGAGACCTTGTACATGGTTAGAGTCCCTGAATCTGAAATCCTTCCCATGGGTTTCTGGGACCATTCCCCCGACATGGGGTACAGCCTGTCCCATGACTCCATTAGGTCTGTGTGTGATAACAGGCCCTCCTGGACACCTGGGCAGTTTCTGCTGGCTGGGCTTGGTGTTGACAGGCTGAGGCAATGGAAGAATCTTCTCTTCTCGGCAGATGGGTAGAATATTAACCACTAGTCAAGATTTAAATTGGGAATGGAGTCTTCGAATTGGGCAGGGACATGCCCAATATCCTGACCTTCTCTGAGCATGTGGCAGAGAGGCTGTATCAGCCCTGTGTGTTGCTGTTACTGGGTGAGCACATGTACACTCGTGTGTGTGTGTGTGTGTGTGTGTGTGTGTGTGTGTGAGAGAGAGAGAGAGAGAGAGAGAGAGAGAGAGAGAGAGACAGAAACAGAGAGAGAGGGGGGGGAGAGAGAGAGAGGTGGGGGAGGGACGTGCTGGGTAGTGTGTGTGTGTGTGCATATATACATATGGATGTGTACCATGGCTGTGAATGTCATGACAACCCCTGGTGTCAGTTCTCACCATCTATCTTGTCTGAGACACGGCCTCTTGTTTCCTGACACACATGCTGGCTCTCTGGTCCTTGAACTTCTGAGGTTCCTCTATCTCTACCTCTCGTCTTGCTGTAGTGGTGCTTGGGCTTGCTGACAGCACCCGCCTTATGCACCAATTGTTCTCTACTTATTCACCTCATCCCAGATGTTACTCTCTTAAAGAAGTGTGAAAGGCTTCTTTGTGGAGAAATATGTAGGCTTGGGCCAGAGAGCTGGCATCTCTAACCAGATCTATCCTTCCTGACAGCAACCTGTCCTTTAGGACCTGACTCACAAAAAGAGCATGGTTGTTCTGTTCCCATGAGCTTGTTCTGAAAACCCCCAGGAACTACCGCTTAGGATGGTTGTAATAGTCCGTGGCTATAAACTGTTTATTAGTTTAAATTGTACCACTTACAAAACTCATATTACAAATAAGTTGATTCTGGAGTTTCGGATGCACAATTCCATGTGCAGCTACAAACAGGCAAGTGTGTATGAGTAGCAACTCTGACTCAAGGAGCACTCGGAACAAGTGTGTGTGAGGAGGACTCTGACTCAAGGAGCACTCAGCACTGCTAAGCTCTTCTCAAATGTCAGAGGCCAATATTGGCATATGAAACGTGAAGCTAGTATTTGCTGGGACTAGAGGATTCTACATTATTCATGAAGGCTTTGCACGCCTGAATCCTTTAATTCCACCACATCTCTCATACAAAAGGCAAAGCCAGGGCTTTCTAGTCGCACAATTTGTAAAATAAGATCCTTCAGCTGTGCGAGCATTGTAGAACTACTTTTTTTTTTCTTTTTTCTCTTTCTTTCTCCTTTTTTTTTTTTTCCATGCAAGGAACCAGCTGTGGTGTTCGCTGCTTCAATAACACTGACCCTTGGAAGAAATGAAACTCAACCATCAACACTACAAATAGCGTCATTTTTTGTTTGTTTGTTTGTTTGTTTTTTAAATCTGTGGGCATGCTGTGTGGTCAAGTGGCCATCCAGTTTGGGGATTTGTATACAAGCACAAAGGCTCAGGGTGGTAAACAGTGAAGTGACACTGTCCAGTGTCTGGGGATGGAGGCTTTAAGGTGACAGTTTTCTTACTGGCTGAGCTCTGGCCTTTCTTGTCATTTGCCTGTGTGGCCCCCTCCTGTCCTTTTCTGGCCCGCTCCTACCCAATCCTGTCCATTTGCTTCTTAGCACAGTGGTCACTGCTCCCAAAGGCTTTCCTATACAAGCCTTTTCTTCCCCTTCTCTTCCCTTTCCTCTTTCCCTTTCCTCTTCCCTACCCCATCCCTCCCTTCCCCTTCTTCTTTCTTCTCCCCTCCCTGTCTCCTTCCTCCTCCCCTTCCCTTGGCCCTCCTCTTCCTCTCTCTTTCCCCCTTCTTCCCCTCCCTTCACTTCCCAAGTTGGAGACCTTAATGTGTTGCTCAGACTCGCTTTGAATGCCTGGGCTTAGCATTCTCCTGTCTCAGTCTCCAGAGTAGCTGGGGTGCTAGGCAGATATCAACATCCCTGGTCCCACCTGCACTTTATTCAACGATGCTATATTTCCCTCATTGAATACCCCATCTCTGTGGGCTTCTATTTCCTACCTGAACAGAAACTGGGTTTACACTTTAAATCCCCATGCTGTCACGAACAATAGGTGATAAGGAAGTGTCCAAGGACTAGATACAGACTCCTAATTCCTGGCTCTGCCAATGACTTGCAAACTTAGAGACTTAGGAGCCTCAAGGACTTGTGCAGGTCCGCCTCCCTCCCCCATCTCATCAAAGTCACAAGCACACCCAGTACTGCAATAGTGGCGATAGAAAATACTTCTGTATCTACCAGCAGCTGACTGAGACAGATACAGATACTTACAGCCAATCATCGGTCTGCCATCGGGGACTCCCATGGAAGAGTTAGGAGAATGATTGAAGGAACTGAAGGAGATGGCAACCCCATAGGAAGACCAGCAGTACCAACTAACCTAGACCCCTCAGAACTTTCCGAGACTAAACTATCAACCAGAGAGCAGACATGTGCTGGTCTGCTGTCCTGGGCATATATGCGCAGAGAGCTGCCTTGTCTGGTCTTAGTGGGAGAGGATGTGCCTAATCCTGTAGAGACTTGATGCCCCAGGGAAGGGCATGGATGGGTGGGTGGAGGAGAACCCTCTCAAAGGCAAAGGGGAGGAGGAATGGGGTGAAGAACTCTTGGAGGGTAGGCAAGGGGCAGGACAACATTTGAAATGTAAACAAATGAGACCATTTTTTTTTTGAAAATTGCATTTCCCCCAGCTTTAGGAAGAGCAATTGGATGTGAGGGTCAGTGTGTGGATTCTACCTGGGCACAACCATTCATCAGCAGCGTAATCTTGTAGAAAGGTTATTTCCAGCTCTTTCTTGGTTATTTACAATAACCAGAAAGCATGGCACATTTAGAGGAATAACCAGGCGAGAACAGCTTCTTCTACAGGAAGTCCAAGTGGCAAATGAAAACATCACCAGGAAGTAGTTTTTGTTTTCTCTTTTGAGACAAGATCTTATGTTGCCCTGGCTGGTCTTGAGCTGTACAGCTGAGGATGACCTAAAACTTCTGAGCCTGCTGCCTCTGCCTCTGGAGTGCTGGGATAACAGCAGCATATCACCACAGGTTTTATTTGGTGCTGGGGGATTGAGCCAGGGCTTTGAACGTGCTGTGCAAGTACTCTACCAACCCAACTACATTCAAAGTCCAAAAGGGAAACCTTAATATTCTCTCTTGATTCCACCCTCTTGTGAAATCAACCATCCAGGTTACCCAACTAACTAACCAACTATTTAATCAACCAATCAACTCACAAACAAGTCAATCAACCAGCCCAGCTAACGGGCTTCCTAAGCTTGTTCTTTGCCATAGCAGGTGGCAGACCAGGCAGGATAGAACACGGACGGTGCCCGTCTTTGATCATGAGCTAGTGTAGAACTAGCTTTGATTTATGTTTCTGGCTCAGGATCCAGAGGGTGCGTGCTGTGGGACCCACTGGCTCTGTCTCTACTGTTCCCTTCGGCCAGTGATGATTTTGTCAGGCTTTGCTGTAAGCAGGATTGCGCCCAGCCTCTGCTGCCAGATTTTCCTGTTCCGAATGCCACACATTTTTGCAGTGAATGTTCACACCAGCCAAGCCTGTTTAGGGGCCTCTTGTAAAATGCTCAGATGGAATTAAACACAAAGGAGTTTGGAATTTCAGGGACAAAGTGGTATTGGGGAACTTATTTTCCTGTTCAGCTACGAAGACTTCTGATAAACTAGAAGAAATCATGTACTTTTGATTCTCCTGTATCATATGCATATACATGCTGTCTTAATTAGTTTTTTGTTGTTGGGATAAAATATCCTAACAGAAGCAGCTTACAGGAGAAAGCTTTGTTTTCACTCACAGTTTGGGTAGGGGAAGCCAAAGCGGAGGTATCCAAAGCAGTTGGTCATGTCTCCTCTGCAGTCGAGATCAGTGGGTGTTCCTGCTTAGCTCGTCTCCATTTGTACAGTGTGGGATCCTAGTGTCGAGATGGGTGCCACTCAAAGTGGGCAGTCTTTCCATTTCAGTTAACATAACCTAGGCAATCCCCCCATAAACATGCCCAGAGGGCTATTTCCCAAGTCATCCTACATGGCCAACAGATCACATCTGGATTCAGGTGGCTTTGCCTGCATTCCTACATGCATACATAAGCTGACAGGTGTGCTCATTGATTCCTGTTGGTCCTAAGACTTCTTTTATTTTTATCTTTCCTAAGGATAATCTGTGTCTTCAGTTTTGATTGTCAGAGAAAAGAAATGATCTTTGCGAATTAGGTACTGATCATATTCTGAAAACAGGCAGTGTGCTTGTGTGTGTGCATGTGTGTGTGTGTATGTACATGTGTGTGTATACATGTGTGTGCATACATGTGTGTACATGTGTATACATGTGTGTGCATGTGTGTGCCTATGTGTACATGTGAATGCATGTGAGTGTGCATGTGTGTGTACATGTGCATGCTGGGGGGAACAATCAAGGAAAGGATGCACGAATACATTCTCTCTCTTCTCTTTGTACTTACTCTCAAATGTTCTGTTCAGGTGGTTCTTCACAAAGTGCCTGATTCTGTCCAGAAGCCCTGAGCATTTTAGAGATAAGCAGAGCCTGGGCTCTCTCTCTAGAAGCATGCATACTCTAAGAAAGAAGTTTCTGATTTCTTCCTTTGTGGAATTTGTGGGCCAGTGTGAGGAGGGAACCCCAGTCAGCTTCTCTACTTTTCTTTTAGATAATTTCCATCTTATAGATGCGGGAGACAAGACCTAAGGAGCTTACGAAGCCTTTGCTTCTCCATCATTGTTGGAGCTGAAGATGTGGTCTTTCCTAGACAGAGATGTCACAGAAGAGGTCACAGAAATTCGGGATCCCATAGGGAGCCCTGGAGTGAGTTCTGAGGTAATTTCCTTTATATAAGAGGTCAGCCTGACTCAGCAGATAACCATGCTTCAAATGGGAAGAATTCAGACACTCCTCAAAGATTGCCACACTCCCCCCTCTCGCCCTGGACAGAAAGGTGTTCTTAATCAGTGAGTGGTGGGCTGGGGTGGACAACTCCTCTCTCTAGGATCTGTAGGGCTCAGTGATTTTTCTAGCCTCTTGGTCCCTCAACTTTCTTGTGGTATCTTACCAGTGTGGCATCTTCTCCATCATTTTGTCTGGCATGACATGTGGTCAATGTTACCACAACAGTCTGAGAACTGGGAGGAGTCACCGAGCCACTCTCTAGTGAGTGATTGCTCTGTTCTGAGGGACATTGGCTATTCTCACATTTAGATGATTCTGCCAGGAAAACATTAAATTACCCAGAACACCTGACTGATTTCTCTGGGAGCAAAACAGCAGTTTAGCCTAGAGCGATGTTAATAAGTCTTTAAAAAGAAAATAAAGATGGGTGTTCATTGAACCATGTGTGTTATCCGTTCAGGGCACCATGGAGAGCTTGGGGTGGGGATGGGGTCCTAGTGAAGCATTACAACACAGCATGGCCAGTTGGAGAAATAATCAGGGAGAAGGAGGAAGCAGGCGTGGCTTCAGCATCAGACTTCCTCTGAGCCAATGGGAAGGAGGTGTCAGGAGAAGGAAGAATTTCTAGGGGCTCAAGATGGCAGAACTAACTCAGTTGGCCCTGCACACTGTCTCTCAGCCTAGATCCATTCTTCTAGTCACATGACCTTCTAGGTACAGACCTGTATGGCTCAGTGACCCTGAATGAGCAAGTCTGTGGGATGGTAACTTCGTCTGATGGGATAGTCATTAAACTGAATGGCTTCATTCAAGGTTGTACCATGTGCAGGAGGTCTGTCTTGGCCCAAGTTGTAGTGATGGGGCCTCATGGAGACAGACCCCTGCTAGACCATTTCTTGACACTTCCCAAGCAGGTCTATTTATGGTGATTCCAGGTGCCTTCATTACTTCTCTATTGCTCAGACAAAACACCATGCCCAAGGCAACTTAGAAAGGACAGTATTTAACTGGGGAATTGCCTACATTTCCAGAGGATAAGTCTAACGCATCAAGGCAGGGAGCATTGCAGCGGCAGGCAGGCATGCTACTAGAGCTGAGAGCTTACATGTTGACACCAACACTGTAAGGCAGAATGTAGCTAGAATGTTGTGGAATTGAAATCTCAAAGCCCACCCTCAAGGACGCACCTCCTTCAACAAGGCCAGTCCTTCCTGAATAATTCCACCAACTCGAGACCGAGTATTCGAATATATGAACCTATAAATGGGATCACTCACTCAATCCACCATACCAGGTAATCTTGGACCAGAGATGTCACAGCTGACCTTTGACAGTAGCAGGTTCCTGTTATACCTCCATGTCTTGGCATTTGTGGAATGACTTAGGTCAAACTGAGAAACTAGGTGACCACTGCACATCTAACTGTTATTAAGAGGGAGACAGAGCTCAAAGTATTTTAGTTGTTTTCAAATCACAAATCATTTTTTTCTATTATATTTTTCTTTTCAGTGAGTGAGTGTCTTAGTCAGGGTTTCTATTCCTGCACAAACATCATGACTAAGAAGCAAGTTGGGAAGGAAAGGGTTTATTCAGCTCACAGTTCTGCATTGCTGTTCATCACAAAAGGAAGTCAGGACTGGAACTCAAGCAGGTCAGGAAGCAGGAGCTGATGCAGAGGCCATGGAGGGATGTTTCTTACTGGCTTGCTTCCCCTGGCTTGCTCAGCCTGCTCTCTTATAGAACCCAAGACTACCAGCCCAGGGATGGCACCACCCACAAGGGGTGCCCTCCCACCTTGATCACTAATTGAGAAAATGCCCCACAGCTGGATCTCATGGAGGCACTTCCCCAACTGAAGCTCCTTTCTCTGTGATAACTCCAGTCTGTGTCAAGTTGACACACACACAACCAGCCAGTACAGTGAGTGTGTGTGTGTGTGTGTGTCCAAATGTCACACTGAGTAGGCATGGATGTGGATGTACAAAGACAATCTTAGGCACTAGTCTTCACCTTCTTCCCCCCTTGAGACAGGTCACTTCTTTGCTGCAGCATAGGCCAAGATGTCTGGCCTCTAAGTATCAAGGGATTCCCCTGTCTTCATCTCCCTTCTTGTCTTGAGAGCTCCGGGATTGTGCTAGGCTTTATGTGGGTGCTGGGATTTGAAATTCAGGCTCTTCTGCTTGTAAGTAAGTGCTTTATCCACTGAGCCACTTCCCCAGCCCACTTCCCATCCTTATTGAATAGTCTTTGGACAATGAAAATCTAAAAACTCAACGTGGCCCATTAATGCCTCTCAAACTACAAAATAAAGAGGGAAAAAAGCTTTGCCAGTAGCAGGTGTGGGGCCTCTAATCTAGAGCTCAATGAGGTGTGCTGTATTTCTGAGATGAAAAAAATAACTAATTTAATCTGTCCGATTTTTTTAGAGAGGAAGCCCCCAAAATGCACTTGACAACTTAATACAGTATGGATGATGTAGTGAGGAGCTTCTGATGACCACATATCCTGACATACACACACACACACACACACACACATCCATGAAATATTTCATTCTCTTGCTTCTTGGCAGTGTGTTCATGAGCCTTTTTTTGCCAGCTAAGTTTAGAGAAGGTGCATGCTGATAGTATGTTGAATGGCATTTTATTTAGAATCAACAGCCAATACTTATCCCCACCATGTAAAGCAGATACTGCTACTGTTCTTGCTTCCCAGATGAACAGGGAGAGAGGCAGCTAGTACAGGTAATAGCTGGATTCAAGAGTGCAGAGCTCATGGCCTAAGCCGTGCATTTACCTGCCAGGCTCTGTGTCTGCACATGGAGGCCCCTGGCAAGAAAACAGCAAACCTGGGTTAAAACGAATTGAGTTGAATCACATCTATGTCCTGTATGGTGCCTATGTGTCATTGGCTTGCAGTTGGAGCCATTTGGCCTTCCAGGGGACATTAGGCAATGTCTGGAGACATTTAAGCCATCATAAGTACTGGGGGAAGGGGAGGGTAGTGATTGCTATTAACATTCAGTATGTAGAGGAGGCCAGGAAGGTTGCCGGACATTCCGACACACATGGGATAGTCCCTCATGATTAAACAGAATGCTCTGAAAGCAGCTATTGTGCCAACTGTGGGAAAATTCTGTTATACGTTGCTTTGGTGACATTTCATGAAATATTGAGGCAAGATTACCCCCAGCGATCACAGCACTGAGAGACTTGAGCCTATCACATATTTTCTGAGGAGCTTTGGAGCATTCTCATTGTTGACTCTCTTTGACGGACAGTTGCTGGGTGGCAGGAATCAAGAGTCACCCCTGTTGTTTCCCCAGGAGAAGGCTTTCCTTCTGATTCCAGGACAACAGGCCACTCCAGTTGCCTTGGAGACACTCCGCGAAGCAGAAGCTTATGTTTCTCTCTGAGGCTCAGGAGAACTTTGGATTGCAAACCGCCCATGTGTTTTCCTTTGTACCGCTTTAAAGAAAACGATGCAGACATTTCTAAAATGTCTGCTTTTTAACTAAAGCATTTCTAAACACAGGGCAACTGTGTTAGAGCTGTGTGGTTTTACCCCACACAATCTGCTAGAATCTGCATTCATGCCTGATCACTTAGAATTGTAAAAGCAGATGCCATCCGTGAGGGTTGATGGTGCTTGCCCCTAGGGTCTTGTGTATGCTAGACATTAGCTCTACCACTGAGACACACCCCAATCCTGTTTAATAATGTTTGCCTTGAAAATACAGTATAGTCTAGAAAGTGGCTTTTAATTTTAACTAATTCATTGGTTTTTAGCATTGAGCATTGAACCTAGGACCTCGGGTATGGAAACACTCAGCCACCAAACTGCATATCTGACTCAAACTTCTTTTTGTTTATACTTTCCATGAAATCCTTAGGCACTGGCATTTGATGTTACTTTTATAACTTATTCATGTTCTCGCAAATATTATATTATACCATTGTACACATCCTTGCAAATAGCACCTCCTAGATGTTTTCTCATACAGCAAACCTCCATACCTATTTCACAGTGGGAAGGCTCACATCACAAATCTCTGCATTGGATCTCTTACCAACCCCGACAAGGTTGAACAAGTCATAATGTTTGTCAGAGCTTAAGTGACGGTTCTGAGAGTAGCACTGTGGTCCACTGGAGTGTAAGCCTGGCTGTGTTTCTCAGGTCCTGGGTCTACTGTGTTCCTGACAACCACAAAGCATGTAAGAGTGGCTCCTAGGACTCATCTGGGGAAGATCGTTTAGTAGTTGAAGCACTTGCTACATGAGCCTGACAACCTGGGTTACAGACACAATAACGTGTGTGCGCGCGCGTGCTCACACACACACACACACACACACACACACACAATTGCAGAACCATGACCCTATCAGGATTGGGAAAGAGAGAAAGAAGGATTGTTGGAAGGTCACCATCCCATTAGTCAAGCTTACACAACTGAGGACAACAGGGTAGAAAGCAAAGACTGACATCTGACCTTGTCCTGTGACCTTTACATGTGTATCATGACATGTGTGCATCTACACTCACATATACATCACACACATACAACATATGCATGGCATACATACATCTATACTCATGTATACATGCATATATCACATACACACATGCACACACATCACAGTAAGTGTGCATCCACACAAACACATGTACACATATTACACATAATGTACATCATGGCATACATGTATCTTCACTCACACAAACTTATACCTGCACACATATCATGTACATACACAGAGTACACACATCATATCTATCACATACAGTCACACTCATACAACCCATACATATACATGCATACCCATAGCCATACATAGAATAAGTCAATGCCAGCCAATTTCTACTATTAATTAGACTACTTTCTGGCTCAATCACATCAAGTACAGAGATTATTCATCAAAAGCTGAATAGATAATATGTTTGGAAATAAACATAGGTTTAAAATAATAAGCTCAGATCTTGTTAAAAAATGTTAATATGTATGACTGGTTCTTAAAATGGAAGAACCACTAACGTAAATGTCAGACATTTGAAAGGAGCAGGAGGCAAATATTGATGTGAACTTTGTAGGCGGGAACTTTGCAAATGGATTCTATGAGTCCTGAACTTCAAAACCAGACAGACGCCCTAGAAGGGGATCAAGCAGATTTGTGACCATTTCTGGTGAGAGGCATTCGGAAAGTGCTGGTGGGAGCCGTCCAATCTAGAGGACCTGAGCTGCTGCCTTGAGATGTTCTTGTTCATTTAGGTTCCCATACCCCCCTTCCTCCCTTGGGAGCAGGTGCCCTGGGAGCCCCATTCCTGATCTCTAACATAGGGGATTTCCTGAGGTCTCTTCCAACCCGACTTCTATAAAACAGAGTGCAGAGGACTGTTGCCCAGCTTATTCTGAGGAACATGAAGTGGGCGCAGGCAAAGGCCAGACATGCCTGGATGGTTGTGCACACCTACAAGGCTTTGGAGCAAGGGATATATCAGTGTTTTCTGACCTAATCAGGGCCCTCAGGAAAGCTGCCAAATCATCACGTAGGATCTCTTTTAATACAATTGCCTCGGTGGATGGCAGGCGCAGGAGCGGAAGCTGAAGGTGTAGCCCACGCGCCCAGACAATGCTGTGACCATATTCACCAGGGTTAAGTGGGCAGGAGAACTTCCTCTGGTGTGGGAGCCTGAACACAGTGAAGAGTCTGAAGATAGCACCCAGTCCATAGGCATTGGCATCAAGTGACTTATCACTGGCAAGGAAGTGGGGCGGTGGAAGAGGCTGGCTTCAGTATCACCATGAGTGAGGTTGGACAACGCTCTGGCCTTGGAAATGAAGACTGGTTACTGTGTTCCAATCGACCCTGAGCTCTGGCGTGAGATGGCATTTGAGACACAAGATGAACACAGGATTCACCATCACATGGGAGCGAGCTACCTGCTGCCACCCAGGAGCACCTCAAGCCTGGTCCCATGGAACTAACCATGAGGATCCATGTGGATTCCAGCCTGTGCTGCGTCAGGCTGTGCACAGTCACAGGAGAAACTTCTTTAACCAACACACTCCAGGGCTCAGTGGGTGAAGATGCTTGCTGCCAAGTGTGGAAATTTTGAGTTCAATCCCCGGGGCTATATGGTGGAAGAACCAATTCCTCCAATTTCCATTCTCTCTCTCTCTCTCTCTCTCTCTCTCTCTCTCTCTCTGTCACACACACACACAAACACACACACACAAATAATAACTGTAGAAATTATTAAAAGACATATCCTAAAATACTGCCCTTTATTTATTCCACCTCTGAAAAATATGTATTTAATTGGTTTGTAATGTGATAGGGGTTGGGAAGATGGCTCAGTATTTGCCATATAAGCATGAAGGTATGAATTTGAGTTTCCAGGACCCATAGAGTTGCCCCATGGGTGTGGTAGCTGGCCTTTATTTCAGTGCTCAGGGAGTAGGCACTGAGGAATCTCTGGAGCAAGCAGATTACCTAGGCTACCTTGAGTTGAGAGACTTTTAGCTTATTGAATACAATGGAGAATGATCAAGGAAGCCTCTACAAATCAATCTCAGACCTCAAGGCACACATGCACATGCAACCTACATATGTGTCCACACACATAGGAACATGCACACACTACACACACACACACACACACACACACACACACACACACACACACACACGCACGTATACGTATAGACATGTAAGAAAGAAATGTAGCATTATTTATGTGTGTGTGTTTCCCATGGTCTGCTCTGCAGTGTAGCACGGGGATTCCTTTTCCTTTATAACTCAATTCTGATGTCCCAACCTCCTACAAAGCAGGAAATCCACCATCTCCCTCCAGAGACGTCCATTTCCCTCCCCTCTGTGAAAACGGTTTGAGGGTTTCCTTAGTCCAGAAGTCAGTGGTTAGGTAGCCTGGGGAAGGGTTTGATTGGCTATACAGGTTCAAGCTTGTTGGGACTGCGTCCACACAGTTGTCAAAGCCACTCGTATTGCACCAGCTGATGGACACTGGTCTCCTGCTGTGGATGTATCCCACTGATCTAGGTTCTGAGGGCCCCCTGGTACCGTCCACGCTTTGTAAAAATACACTTTGAGATGTCCCGCTGCCTTTGTGACTTAAGCGTTGAGATGCATGACAAGCCCTGTTTATGTATGCAATAAGCTGATACATGGAAATTTGAATTTTGGAAAAAACGGATCAGTGAGTTGATCTAAGACTACAAAATATGTGCTCTTGTTGCAGAATGGCTTCTGCCATATGTATGATGTGTCTAGGCACAGTCCCTTAGCTCCACCTGCCTAATGTACCAAGCCCTCACTGTAAGCACATACATGAACATATGACATTCATGTCTTACCAATAGCTATTAACACGCACCACTTTCAGGGAAGGCAGAACATATCCATACCTGTCACACAGCTGAGACTGACGGGTCTAGTGGCCGAACTCCCTCCTTTCAGAAGAAATTACTACAGCGGTGAAGAAAAGGCGATAGTCCTTAGGAAAAAGGAGCAGATGTTTCTATGACTCTCAGTGGTGGACTGCACAAGTGATCCACATGCTTCTGTGTGGGAGTCCTCCATCTGCTCAGAACCTGGCCTCCTGCCCTCTGCCCAGCTGGAGGGCAGCTGCCCATGGCTTGTTCGGATGCTCCACAAGGGCTCTCTCATCACCCCTTACACAAACACCTTCTTGTCTGCTGCCCCTGAGGGAATGTTTGCCATCGAGTAAGCCTAAGCCTAAACTAAAAAAAAAAAAAAAAAAAAAAAAAAAAAAAAAAAAAAATCTAAATCTAAACAGCTGAAGAAAGAAACCTCTGCACCTGTTTGGAGAAGAAATGAAAAGCAAATTCTGAATATTTAGAATTAGCCTGGGCGTTTGTTTGCTAGTTTGTTTTAGCAGGAAATCTAAATGCAAGGCAAAGTTGGTTTTGAAAGATGACTCATGTCTAATTCAGAGTGTTTAGATGCTGCCTTCCATTTTTATTTCTCCCTTAGGTGTTAGAGCACTGCCCATACCTAATTTAAGGCTGAGCAGGCCAAGGAGCTCCCTGAAGCTGTCTGTGTTGGGCAATACCGAGAAAGATTGACTAGAGATGCTTGTGGTATTCTTGTACCAGGCACAGTGGGCATCTGATGCTTTAGCATAAGAGAGAAGATTAGTTCTCAGGGCTGTCATTCAAACAACTACTATACTGGTCACACCCTTTTCTGACTTGAGGTAGAGCTGCTGTTGGGTGTCGTCCATCGTAAGTTGTCAAGATGATGGGGAACATTTCTTTTCTGTATTTTTTTTTAAGATTTATTTATTTATTATATGTAACTACACTGTAGCTCTCTTCAGACAACTCAGAAGAGGGCCTCAGATCTCATTACGAGTGGTTGTGAGCCGCCATGTGGTTGCTGGGATTTGAGCTCAGGACCTTTGGAAGAGCAGTCAGTACGCTTAACCGCTGAGTCATCTCTCCAGCCTGATGGGGGCCATTCTAATGTCTTTGTGGTTCACATTAATTACCGGACCTCATGAGCTTCTATAGTTGACATATAACATCTGAGATCACCATCATGTATCTCTTAATATAAAATCTATTTGTGGTACAGAAAGCCAGGCTATTGGAAGACTCATCCTTCACATTCTGTCTTACACATAAGTGGACAAAACCAGAAACTCACTTGCTGTGCCACCACTCCAACATATGATAAATAGATTTGTGTGGTTTTGTGTTTGGTTAGCTAACATTTAGTACCACTCAGATGGTATAGTGGGTATTGGTGGAGAGTTATAGAAGACAGTGCTAAGAAGTAGTATGTAATCACTTCCCCTGGGAGGGTCACAATCTAATGTAACCACAAACTCAGAAGAATGGCAGGAATGTGTGATCTGAGGGGAAACATGAGACCAGAATACAAGGTTTAAGGGGAGAGATGCTTCTGCCTCCGCAGTTGTGTGTCAGGGCTGCCTAACAGTTCTCATCTGCTTTTGCTGAGGGAGGGCTGGTGAAAAGCCAGGTTGGGAGACCAAGGAAGAGAAGGAGTCTTCAGAATGCTGAATGCAGAGAGAAAGGGTAGTGCTTAGGCTTCTGAGACAGGGTCCTGACCTGGATGGTTCAGGTGGACCATTTCTGAGAGCTCAGAGTTTGAGAGCTAAAGCCTATATAGCCACTGAACCAGAGTGTCATGTGACAGGAAGCAAACAAGAGGAAGGTGGTCTCTTCTAGTCTACTTTTCAGTTCAATGATTTTCTTCTATGTCTTCTAAACACGTGGAGAGCCTAAGAGGAGGTAGTTGAGAGGGGTGTCTGGGAAGTGGGCAGAGTGCCCAAGCATAAGACTTTGGAAGAGTAGATGTGGACTTGAAGTCAATAGCAAAATGATGAGCCCCTAGGTGATAGGAAACCTTTAAAAAGTCTAATTTGTATGCATCAGAAATTTGGGAGCAAGTGTCAAGAGAGTTTTAGTCTGTTTGAAGGTGACATGGGAAGCAGGTGGCATGTGTCCTACCTTCCCATATCTCTCCACACCAGCTCTTGTTCCAGAGTGATTTTTGCCGCTATTCTATTCGAAAAGCTCTGCTTTCCTTCTTCCCATTAGTATATGAACACAGCTGAAAGGATGTGTGTGTGTGTGTGTGTGTGTGTGTGTGTGTGTGTGTGTTATGTGATTGATCAAGGAAAGCCTTTACCTCATCTTTCTATTGTCCTTTAGAATTTCACCTTTAGAGATGGTCAACATAACTGGAAGCCCATATAACTATAGACAAAGATCAGGTGTAATTGTTAGTTGATAGCTAGCACCCTAGTTTTCAGGTGCGAGTCACTAAGCTATTAGATTACATCAGATCCCAGACATAGAGTAAGCTCATGTTTGAGGCTTCCTCCTGAGGCCTCATTAGACCCTGGCTCAAGTGGAAGCCGTTTTATGCCATTATGTTGGTATGGCTTATGAGGACCAGTGTTGATTGAAAGAGACACTGACTATAGGCTCTTCAGAAGCTGATGAAGACACCCTTCAAGTAATGAAAATGATGTTAGGAAAAAAAAGGAAGAAAAGAAAGAGGAGTTCAAATGTAGAATGGATATTATTTGGTGGCTATTGATGACCTAGGCTGATATCAAAGAAGAAACAGATAGGGCAGACTCATGGTGGGACAAGGAGCTATACCTATCTTTTGATTTTAAGGATGGGAAAAGGGCATACTCTACTTTATTACTTTCTCCTAGGTTGTTGGTCTGTGAAGCCCCTGAGACCCCCAAAACAATACAGACTATTGACATTACCCTTGGATGCCCAATAAATCCAAGTGATAAGATGCCATTGCTGAAAATGACACATTTTGGTTACAGATTACAGAGAAATCAAGTTGGACTGAACAGGTAGCTTTTGTCCTCTTGGCTGGATTTCATAGTGCTGGAAGCTATGGAAGTATGCAAGCTACTGGTAGCAAAAGCCATCAACACAGCCTTACCCAGCTGTAATACTGCAATCTACAACCTGACAGGCAAGATGTGTCCTGTGGTGTATTAGTGGACTGACTATTATGGAGTTAACTGTTTTCTTATTGGATTTGAGGCCCGCTCCTCAGGAGAAATTCATATCTGTATCTGTATTGTAAACTTGGTCAAAAACAGTGCCTTGGGGCACGGGCAATTCATCCCAGAGCTAGCTGTTTCCTGCCTTACTACAGGAGAGGCTCAGAGGCAGTGTCCTGCTGGGTTTGTCTCAAGTGGTTCCATTCAGAACATGACCTTAGTTCTTCACACTGAGTGGAGTCAAGGGTCTTTGATCAGGATATAGGTGAGGGAGTGGGCAATCTTCTGCAGGAGATTCCTATAAGTGGACAGGTTTTACTTTTTATTTTTATTATTTTATTTTGCATAGGACCTTGCCAAGCAGACTGATAATATTTCCTCAGTTTTCCCAAATAGGGATCATTCAAATATTTTGTTTACACATGTCTCAGGTTATAGCTTAGGAAACGCCTTTATGGTTTGGCTAGTCAAAGATAATGTGACCTTATGACTCTATGGAGACAAAAATTTGAGTTTGTTCATTCATTCATTCACTCATTCATTCATTTTCAAGACATAGTTTCTGGAAATCACTCTGCAGATCAGACTAACCTCAAACTCAGAGATCCACCTGCCTCTGTCTCCCCAGTGCTGGGGTTAAAGGAATGACCCATTACTGCCTGGCTTGGATTTCTTCTTTTGGAAGGACAGGATGGCCTGGGAGATGTCCTCTATACACAGGGCTCATGAGCAGAAGTCCATCTCTTCCCTCTTTGGTGAACACACCCTGTTTACTCCAACCCTGTAGCTCTAGTGTGCTCTTTGTCAAACGTGACTTCTTTCTCCATTCCCCCCTCCTACACCCTGAAGTTACAGTCTCATATCTGCCTCCTTGGTGAAGTTTTCCCATGTGATCCATACTTGAACATGGCTCCCCATCCCTCTATCTCCTAAAGCATTTAGAATCTGTACTGTGTGATTTGGAAGTTCATTATCTCCTGCCTTAGTTCATCCTCTAATTGTTCATTGTTCTATTCTCACCTTTATTGGGCATAATGCATTTGGAGAATAAGATCCACCTTTTCCACTGCACTCAAGATAACATTTTGGCACACCCCATGGCTGGGTTATTGTTCCCAGCATTGTGAAACATGTAATCCAGTAGATGACAAATCTATGAATCGATGACTTGGACAACAGAGCTGTTGGCAGTTGTAAACCAAGAAACCAAGAGAATTTGAGAGAAGGAGACTGAGGTCAGGCTGAACAGTCAAGTTTGTTTTCCCTCAGAGGAAAGTCAGCTGTACAGCAAAAGCTAGGGGATAGAGAAGATGAAGGGTAAGATGTTGGGTAAAGATGAAGGTTGGATGAGGACAAAGGTAGTCTGTGAAGGAAGAATAACAGATTTGGGAACCACAAACCTGGGGGAATGATAAGAAGTACATTTTGAGAGGTCAGAGTAAGGCTGGCTGTGATTAGAGTTATACTTTGTGTGAAAAAATTAGTCTGGTATGAAGCTGGAAACATCTTGAGGTAGACATAATCACAGAGAAGTGGTTAAAGCCTCCTGGACTAGTCATGGAGTGGTTTCATCTGGGGAGGGGAAAATAAACAGAAAGAGACAAACAACCACTTACAAAACCGGAGTTAGGGGACTGACAGAAGTCAAGAGAAGACTCACCAAGGGATCCAGTGTTGACAGTGTCTATCGCTGAGGAAGGTTGTTGAAATCTCTGCATGTGGTTACTCCACGACTCATAGTGAGTAGAAACCATTGACGTTATTACCAGCACACACACACACAAAAGGTGATTCAAAAATCTCCCACGTTTTATTTAGTTGCTATCTCATTTTCTATGAAATCTTGTAAGTGCTGATATAATACGGTGAATGATTATCATCTAAGATTAGCAGTTTAAAGCACCAATTTGGTGGGTCAGGAATTTGGGTAGGAGTTTGTGTCTGTAGTTCTGGGATCCCTTGCTGGTTAGAAGGGTGAATGGAATGGTCTAGAAGGTTCAAAATGGCCTTCCATTTGCGTTCTGGGTCTGGAAGGGCTAGACACGCGTGGGCCCCTCTCCTTCTCAAGAGTAGTCTTGCTTGGCCTTCAGCTCTGAGGATGGTTTCTTGGGAACCATGGCTTTAAGGCTCCATGGAGACATATTTTCAGTAAAGAGGAGCTTTGAGACAAGCTGAGCAGGGCTTTCTGTCTCTGAGCTGATCTGTGAGACATTACCTTACATCTTCTCAGACCTTAATGGCTCTTGTAATGACATCACAGATTTGGTCTTTGCAGTAAAGCCATTTGTTTTCCTTGGAGAACTTTCAGTGGGAAAAGTGAAGGAAGACAGAGAACCTGCCCCCCAGACTTAATAAGTGCCAAGTCTACACTCTGTTTAAGAAGTTGACTACTTGTTTTGTTCAAGTTCACCTTGAATTTTGACTTTGGAAATTAAACCTCAGAGTCAGATCCATACTTTTATAGAGGTCTCTTATAAATTTCTGGGGTAACCTGAAACTTTTTATCCCTACAACACACACGGGTGATTTCTTCAGTGCCCATTAAAACCTCTTATTCACCTTTATCTCTACTGGCGTATCCCTTTCAGATGTCTCTCTACCTGTACCTTGTGTCACCAGCCCAAAGGTACAGGTGGTTTTTATCATAGCAGCACTTCCAGTCCAGGTTATACATATAGTTTTTCTGGTAGCCTAGTGTTGCATAGCAAGATACGTTTAAGCAGAATGACCAAAGCCACAACCAACTCTGCTCTGGTCTTCACTTGAGGGTGTGATAGATTTGAACAGCACTCAGATATTTCTTCCATTCCTCAGAGCATGGGGTGAGAGTGGGAGTTGTGGTGCCTCTGCTATTGGCTGAATATTGATGAGGTAGGTGGAGTCTCTGAGAGGGAATTAGGATATGAGGGTAGAGTCCCTAATGGGTTTTCTACTTCTTAAGACCTTTATGAGTACGGCCAGTATGAGAGCAGGGCAGGGCTGCCCTCTGTCCTGGAATAGGATCTAATCAGAAGGTAGCCATCTGCATACCAAAAAGCTAACTCTGATCAGACACCACGTCTGTTGTTAGCGACTTGATCTGTGTCTTCCCAGCTTTAAGAACTTTGAGAAATGGATGCTACTCGTTTAAGCCACCCAGCCTCTGACACTCTGTTTGTGATCATTTTACAGTATCAGGGCCACAGTTGCCACGATGCCAGAAACTGTGATTAGCTCAAATCCTTGAGACCTAGATTTTCGTGGTCTTCCAAGTAAAGTCATACTGTGTTTAAAGACAAAGTGAGTTTCATCTGGTGTCAGGTCAGGAGCTACAGTGAATGTGACCCATCCTTCCAAGGCTTAAGCTTGGGCTAGGGCCAGAATGCAGTTGTAGAGGCCTTTCCTAGTACATGTAAGGACCTGAGTTTTAGTCCCAGCACTGAAAAAGGGAGGGATCCTATTCCCAAAGGATACCTGTATCTTGGCAATCTTTTCTTTAGTCAGTCAAAAAATACCTGGTTCCCATGGTGATGAGAAATTGGGATGTAAATCATGGATATGGATACAAATGAGACAGACTCTCGGGAGTTTAATATTTGACTTGCATTGCTCTGACAAGAATACCATAGCATTTCCCTCGTTCTGGATGTGGTTTAACCACATCCTTAATTTGATCCTCTCTCCCAGCTGTAGAATCAGGGTCCATCAGAAGTCACCCTGGAGATGAAATTTCAGCTCGGGGCACATAAGCCATGCTGGGAGTGAGTTTGTGGAAATACAAAAGCAGCTGTTTGTGATGAGGATGGTGGTTTTACAAAGTATCCACAGATGGCTGGAAGTGAGGAATGGGGTGAGACCATGCATGCAACTTTCTGTTGCCTTTAGAATAGATCTGTGATGGGCGGCCCTCAGGCCAGGTGGGTCTTGATGCACTTAGGGGCGGTTGTACCGGTTGTCATGGAAACCTAGGAGGAATGCTTCACCCAAAGCCAGAGAGACTGATGGACAGAAACTCATTACCAGGGGGAGGTTCTGAAAGAATTTATAGAATGTTTTCCCTGGCAAACAGAACAGAGCAGGCAGGAAAACGGTTCGCATCTGTCCAGGTCTTCAGGGACACCCGTCTCAAGAAGAGCAGAAGAAACCAAATCCTAACGTTGGTGGGAGACAAGGAGACAGCTTGTGACCGAGGGAAAACTAGTTATGTTTAGACTTGGCAAATGACTGGCACTATTTGTCAAACATATGGGACTTCAAACCACCAGGCTGTAATTGCAATCGGTGACATCATAGTTCTGTTTCAAAATTAAGCAAAAATTATTCTGCCTCAAGATTATGTCAACGAATTTCCTCAGCTTGGTGTTTCTCCTTAGCTTTTTCCTTTCTCACCTCTGAGGGGGTTTAGAGAAATGAGAGAGGAGAGCTGGGGACGGAGCTCAGTTGGCAGGGGTGCTTTCTTAGCACGAACATCTCCCTAGGCTCCTCCTCATCTCGGCAAATCAAGCCTGGTCGTATACACCTTTAATTCCAACACTCAGGAAGCAGAGGCAGGAAGATCAGGGGTTCAAGGCCACCCCTAGCTACATAA
This sequence comes from Apodemus sylvaticus, assembly GCF_947179515.1. Taxonomy (NCBI): domain Eukaryota; kingdom Metazoa; phylum Chordata; class Mammalia; order Rodentia; family Muridae; genus Apodemus; species Apodemus sylvaticus. The sequence goes on from NC_067494.1 coordinate 44,062,768, forward strand.
GGATTTCAAGGCCAGTCTGGATTGAAGACCTTGTCTCAAAAACTCTAAACTAAGAGGCCCTGGGGTGGACAGTGAGAATTGTGTCAGAGACTCAATTTTATATCTACAGTAACAAGGGGCCGCGTCGTGGTCTAAAAGACCTGCAGGCCTCAGAGGCATCACCAGATTCGGCTCCCCAAGTAGATAAATGTGTTCTATGGTCAAGATGGAGAGCCCTGCCAGCCAGAGAGGTGACCTTTCTCAACTGCTACGTGCCAAGCACGTCTGTGCGATGCTATCCAGATGTACTAAAAGCCTGTCATCCAGGTGATTTCTGCAATTAAAGTTGGCCCAGCCACAGAGGCAAATTGCCACAGAAATGGAAGGGTCTGTTTTGTTCAGTGCAGCAGTGAGGAAGGTCCTGTATCAATGACAGGCTGACCATCCTAGACTGAAGCTGGTGTGATGTGGGGAGTCTGCTGGGTGTTCTGACATTCCTTGTAGCTCTGGTATTGCCTCTCAGAACATTTTCTACCTCACAACCTTTACCCCTCTAATATGGCCAGTTCTGGCTTCAGGTATCCTGTTCTGAGCTCCTACATGGAACCACTGCATGTTTCCTGACCCAGTCAGTCCTCACCGTGGGCTGAGGGCTTACTGGATAGGAAGTTATGAAATTGGATAGGAAGTTATGAAATTGGATTTCTCATTCCTGTTTTCTCTGACTTTCTATTTTTTCCCCAAAGCTACAAAATGAGACAAATATTGCGCGTGATTATGAAACACAAGGGAAAAAAATTCTTGCTATTTAAATACGGTGTTTGCTTTACTGGGTATCACTCTGAGATTCATTTTTCTGAATCATATAAAGATCAGAATAGTCTATAAGATTTTTATGTATTGGGGCTGGAGAGATGGCTCTGTGGTTAAGAGCGCTGACTGCTCTTCCGAAGGTCCTGAGTTCAGATCTCAGCAACCATCTGTAATGAGGTCTGACGCCTTCTTCTGGTGTGTCTAAAGACAGCTACAGTGTATTTACATATAATAAATAAATTCTTTAAGAAAAGAATTATTTATTGTTTTTAGATGTTGAAGGTTCTATCCCTGAGTCCAAAGACAGCAAAGTGCTACTCAGGAGGCACCAGAGCTCCGACCACCAGTGCTACCCTTTAACCTAGCAGCAGAAGCAGAAGGGAAACCCACGTTGATAGCCCGAGGATAGTTTCCCTTCAGTTCATTGAGAAGCAAGGTACACAGCTCCTATGCAAGGAGGTAGCCTTCCTAGAATATCTACCCAACAACCTGCCCGGGACTCCAGCCGGCTGTCCCAAAGGGATGTCCATCTACTCGGCCAGGGGGCCACGGATGATGGATGCTGGGAGAACATGATCTCCACAGTTGCTTCAGTTTGTTATCATATGGGGGGACCCGAAGCCAGGCCTGGCAATGATGGAGGGGACAGGCTCCCTTTGTCTGGCTCCTTCCGTCCCCTACACTGCCCCCACTCCCCGGGCCCCCAGGACACACTGGGAAGACTAACAGCTTGGGAAACCGGCTCCTTTGAAATGTTTAGCAAAACAGGAACCTGAAAAGAAAGCTGGACTGTTAGTAACATCCTGACTTGCTCTGTCTTTTGTGTCTGGCGTCTCCCCAGTCCACGCCCTCCATTGGAAGCCAGCATCATCTCCTTCCTGTAGGAGAGGAAGCCAGGGCTAAGCTCTCAGGGATGGGCAAGAGAAGGCGGTGCTGTTTTTCCTCCCTTCTCAGTGTATTTGGCTTCGACTGTCTCTGGGCGGGCAGGGAGGGGATGTAGGGAGAAGGCAGAACGAGAATGGACTAAGTGTGAAAAGATGTTGTTCCTCATCTTTCCATCTCGTGGTATCCCTTGGGTGGGTCTGAACAGCCTGGGTCAGGACACAGAGTTCAGGACCACTAGTTCTCCTTGCTGGTCTCTAGTGCCTAACCCTGCTGGAATAGAAGAGCAGCCTGGAATGTTCTCAACTATCCCATGGTGCTCGTGGGTTAAGGCCGTCACCCTGAAAATCTCTCCTAGTCTTCAAGCAAACATTAGAACCAGGGAAAAGACTTCTAACAGGCTGTGGAGATTTAGTTGCATTTCAGGTGCTAATCTGAAATACTGGTTCTTGACCTTCCTCTGTGAACAATAAATTAAGACTCACTTTGAGACAAATTAGCTATAAGAGGACGTCTCCTTTCGAGATGTCATTGTGAATGGAAAATCGTTCTTGAAAATCTCACAGAACGTTCACATACTTGTATATCACATAAAACAAATTTCACAGTGATGCTCGGGGCAGAGTGTGCCGTCTAAGTAGCTCGAGATTTGTTGCTTGTTCGTTTGTTTGTTTGTTCTCCTTGAATGTGACTGTGGCTCTAAAAATCATTCTCTATTGTAGCTTAACATGTAGGTTTTCTGCATATGGAAAGACAATGCTGCATTGTGGTGATCTATCTAAGTCTAGCTATGTGTCTGGGTCAACTGAGATGAACAGATGACACAGGGTTCCCCTCAGCGCTGAGGTCCCAGGCTTTATCCATCAGTCTTTGTGTTTGGCTTTGTATAATTGACACGCATGTCTTACGGTCCTTACGAAGGAGCCCGGGAGAAAGGAAACCTCTGGAGTAGGGGTAAGGATCACAGAGAAACCTTGGTCCTTCTACGGCTGAGAACTTTTTCTGGTTTTTGCTTCCTTTCTCTTCAGCTCTTCTTGGACTTCTTGTTATATTTCTTACTTTTATAAAGGAAATGATGTTTTTATTGTTGTTGATGACGATGATGATGATGAAGATGACAGTGATGAAGTAATCTTCAATAAGCTCAAGAAAGGCACTACCATCTCCACAATGCAATGCATTCCTAAGAAGCCCGAGTGTAGCTGGAACCCACCCCAACAGCAAGTACAGAAAGAATTAACTGATTTTTTTTGCACTGCATACATCACACTGTGGGACTTGTCAGCGTTGTCATTTCTTATAGATGCTAAGAGCTGACTTCCTAAGAATGAAGGCTCCCAGGGATCAGGGCTGTCAGGTGATGATGTGTGCTCTGCTGGTCTGTGAGATACCGGATAGGGATAGACTATCTCTGAGATGAGAGTGGACCAATGAACAGGGAATGAGGCAGAATTTGTTGTTGTTTTCAAGGGGAAAAGTGTGTGGAGAAGAAATCATTTTCTGCCTTCTGTGTTGCAACTGTTGGCAGGGTGTAGAAGGACATATCTTTCTTAGTGTTACTTAAGTCAAGTGCAAAGACCATTGTATTATCTTAGAAGCTGCCCATCTATTACACACATGACACATGGACTTGGATGGTGTTTGACACAATGTTGATGTTAAAAATTATATAGCCATCACTGGTTCTAGAATGGACAGGATCAAGACAGAGACCATAGAGTCTGCTGAACTGCTAGTGCTTTCCCTACCCGTGAGAGTGATATCATCATGTTTGGGCTGGAGTTTGTAGGCAGTTAGAACTCTTTGTCCCTTCTCCCAGGCTTTGAGGAAATACTGTGTTTTGAGCATAGATGAGGAAGACAGATGCTTTTCCCATCTCCACCCACTCAGTGACTTGGCCAAGTAAGTAGGGTTGGAACCCAGTTCACTGCTGAATAGCTAGCAGCTGCCAGGGCAAGGTCAGGGACTCGGCATGGTCAGCTCTGTGCTACTAAATAGTGGGCTCATCTTTTATCAATTAACTATCAAGCCAGATGTGGGAGGGAAGGGAAAGACGGGCATGGGAGAGAGCCAGAGTGGTCTGCTCAACTTTGACTTTAAGGCCAAACAGGGTTTGGAAGGGAGGGGAGAAAAATATTGCAAATTGATCAAGTATGCTGATATTTACTAAATTTAGAGGCATTTATGTTCACCAGTTCTGAAGCAGTTTTGAAGCAAATCCAACTTGTTTTCTGGCAGGAAATAATACTTAGGGGTGAGATTTGGAGGTGGGGGAGAACTAAGTTGTCTTCACTGATGGAGATATTTTAAAACTTCTCAGCAGCCACCCTTTATTATAATACCACAAGAGTGTAAATGGAAGGAATTAAGTGGTGAGAACACTAGAAAGGTGGAGCTTCTGCTGAATGACAGGAACACAGCTGTTTGATTCTCGCCCCCGTCCTCCTTGGCAACGGGGCTGACCCGCAGCTGAAGCTTCATTTCCTCTTTCGGTTGTGTTCAAATATAGCCTCTTGAAGGCTGTCATCAAAGCCAAGGGCTCTGGCTGCTGTGTGGAGCTGGCCTCATTTCCCCAAGAAAACTGGAAACAGGGAAAGTGTCGATTCAGCGCTAAATCCATCTGGAGTGGGTTGGGGAGATGCTGCTGCTCTTTGGGATGGGTGTTGGGACGCGGTAAAGAGAGGCTAGCCTTGGCTAAAGATGCAGCGTAATTAATGTCAGTTTACTTCAGATCCAGTCAGCCCCCTTTTTGAGCTCACACTGTGCCCTAGAGCAAAATCTTGTAGGGGAAAAGAAAAAACCCTCCATGCCTGACCTGCTATAGGCCTTCCTTCCTTGGAGGCAGACCCACCCACACAGGGATGAAGACAGAGTCAATGTGATCATCAGAGGCTTACAGAGATGGAGCAAGTGGATGCAAGGAGAGTCGGAGTCATGCTGTCTCTGCCTTCTTCTTTCAGGAGGTCACATGGCTTGAAGGCTTCACCGCTTGATCTCTTCTTTGCGGGTTGTACAGGTAATTGGTACTCAGAATTGGGTTTCTGACAGATAAGATTTGAAAGCTTTGCTTTCCCTGATAGGCTCTGCTACAAGACAGCTTTGTCCCAGCCCTGTGGCATCAGGCTAAAATGATGGAGGAGGAATAATAAAAGAGGAGGGGGGATTTTCTAAGGGGTGTGGGGAGTGAGTGGGGGAGTGGGCCAGCAGACACGTGACAGGACTACACCTCTAATTCCACTTCTTAAGTCCTTTGAGACAGAATCTCCTATTCATCAGTTGGCTGTGAAACTCAAGGTCCTTCTACCTCAGCCTCCCAAGTGCTAGAATTATAGGGGTGGGCTGTGTTCACATCACAATGTAAAATATGGTACAACTTTTAAGCTTTGCAATTTAAAAATATTTAATGATTTAGAAGTCCAAGTTCGGGGGTTGGAGAGATGGCTCAGTGGTTAAGAGCACTGACTGCTTTTCCAGAGGTTCTGAGTTCAAATCCCAGCAACCACATGGTGGCTCACAACCATCTGTAACAAGATCTGCTGCCTTCTTCTGGAGTGTCTGAAGACAGCTACAGTGTGCTAACATATAATAAATATATACATATTAAAAAAAAGAAGTCTAAGTTCTCCTTCAAAATCCAAAGTTTCTTAAGTATGTGATCCTATAAAGTATAAAGACATTATATGCTTTCTTTTTGCAAAAGGGAGAAACCAGGACACAAAATCAGATTAAAAAAAATCTAACCATGTGAACTCAGTGTCTGTGTCTGGGACTCATTCCTGATCTTCTGGGCTCCAAAGGGGTTGAACAACCCTGCCTCTCCAGTTCCGCCATATGTATCACACACAGGATTTCTCTTGTAGGCTCAGACCATCTCCACTCAACACCTGCCGCTTCCCTTAGAAGATGTTCCATGGACCCAGTATCTCCAATATCCTGGAGTCTCCACTACACCGAAGCTGCACCATCACCAGCCTTTCTTTAAAGACCCTGACTAAGGCACATCCTACCAAGTCTCAGCCTCTCTCCATGACCCCTTCAATTCTTCAGCTTTCATGCTACCCAAAGCCACCATCATATTTTAGAGATTTTATATGTTACTAAGTTTTGCTTCTAGCTTTAAATACAGCATTAACCACCTCTGGACCACATTTTCAATGTGATGACTCTGAATCAATACTTTTCAGAAGATTTCACATCAGTGATGCTTATTTTTTATTGATCATAGCTGAATCTTCAACTTCAATTAACAGGCTCCATTGTCCCAGTAAAGCAATGGTTTCTAGAGATTCGTAATATCATAGGTAAAGCCCTAGTGGAGTCTTCATTTCCCCCTGAAACTTCAAAAACTAGAATTTGTTATCTGTGTTTCTCTCAGCATTATTTTCCAAGTTTTCTATCATAGCTTATTAAACTTTAAGTACTATATGGCTTTTCCAGATCAACATTCCAAATACTTTCACAATCATTCCTCCAAAACAAAAAGGTCAGGCTCTACATAGGAACACCCCACTCCTTGTAATAATTTCTATTCTAGCTTGCTTGATCTTTCTATAATAAACACCTTGACCAAAACCATTTTGGTGTTTAAGTTGTGAGGCATGCAAGGGTATTTCAACATACAGATTATAGTCCCTTATCAAGGAAATCCAGGGCAGGAACTCAAGTAGAAATTGAAGCAGAAATCATGGAGTAATAACACTTCACTTGCTCCCTGTGGCTTGTTCATCTAGCTTTCTTTTTCATTTTTTATTTATTCCCATCTAGGAATGGGACCACCAACCATGGGCTGCGTCCTGCTACATTGATTAGCAACTAAGAAAATGCCCACTGACATGCCTACAGGCTGATATATTTGAAGAAATACCTCAATTGAGACTCCCTCAGATAACTATGGGCTGTGTCAAGTGGACAGCTGAAGCTAAGTGGGAGCCTTCCCCACAGTACTCTGTGATGCCAGAGAAACTTTGCTACACGATACAGGACTATAGTGGCTTTGGGACTAGAATGGTTAGGAAGGGGCATGGCAGGAGCTCAGGAAAGCCCTCTTTCTTGCTCTTTAGGAACCAGTTTGGATAACCTAGTAGTTCCTAGAACCCATGAACATCCTGACTTGTCAGGGCTGGAAGAGTAACAGGGATTAAAGTAGTCTTTAATTATGTTGACCACCAATATGATGCGTAATTTAGTGCAGAAATAGGAAGGGTGTGTGTGAATACTCTACTCTCTGCTTGGTATGTTTGGCAGCTTTGTTATTAGGTCCTCCTCGTCCTCGCCCTCCCCTCCTCTCTGACTGGGCACACCCTGAGGCTCCTTCTCAGCAGACCTGAGCTTTAATTAGAGTTAAAATCTCCTGTGGGAATAGTGTATTGATAATATAAATAATTTAGAGATTGATGCCCCAAGATGGCTTGATGTTAAAAGCTCTTTCAGGGCATTTCTTCAGTTTGGTTCCTTTAGTGGCAGATTTAATGAACTCTAAAATTATATTTTATTCATTATATATATATATATATATATATATATATATATATATATATATGCACTTCCCATTTGCTGCTCTAATGTCTATCTATCTATCTATCTATCATCTATCTATCTATCTATCCATCTGTATTCTATCAGTCATCTGTTCTCATAATGCCTTCACTCCTAATTATGTGTCTATGAATCTATGAATCTATGAATCTATGAATCTATGAATCTATCTATCTATCTATCTATCTATCTATCTATCTATCTGACTCTCTCTCTCTCATTTATCTATCATTTGTACCTATCTATGATGGGTAGCTCTTTGACTATCAACTATCTAACAAAATCTGTTGTCTATCTATATATCTAATGTAATACCTAGAACATCTACCAATCATTCACCTATTATCTTATTTAAGAATCTATCAATTATCTATCCATTAAGTGTTTATGTATCATATCTATCACTTGTAGCTATCATTTATCACGCATATCAATCCTTCTTATTAGCTATCCTATTTATTATCAGTAATAGCCACACATCTACCCATCCACCTATCCACATCCATCCTCAGCTGTTAGCTGCCTAGAAGAGCCTTTAGTCTGCTTCCTGCAGTAGCTCAGGCTCTACTGCCTACCAGGTTCTGGGTAAATATTGCTCAATTGTGGAAAGAATCATCTATGCATAATCATCATGTAAGGAGACAGTGGCACCAGAAACAATAGGCACTCCTGTTTCTGGCTCTTCTCCTTTCCCGTTTATGAAAAAGCTGGAGATACTTTCTTCATGGCAGAGGAAGAACCTCAGCAGGAGCTAGGGAGGTACACATGGTTGTTGAAATAACGTGGGCATCCGAGGGAAATGAGAACAGATGAGCAGTTCTCTATTATTTCCTGTTTGCAGGCAACTTTCAAATACCAGAGATTTTTGGCTATGGCCTTGAAGATTTAAAGTCTAAAATGACTATGAAACAAGGAAGTGCCGTAAGACTGTTTCACCAACTGCTTGAGTTCTGAGGGCTGATATTCATACTTTTGTGTCTGGGGATGGGTAAGAGTTAGCTCTATGGCTCCCTCACACCCAAACATGCAGGTGTTCAGATCCCTGACATACAAAGGCACAGTCTTTGCATACCCTTCAGATGATGTATCTTACCTAGTTCAATACCAAGGCTGCATGAATGGTTGTCATGGTATCTGTCTTGCTTGGGGAAGGACAACAGGAAGTCTCTTGTAGCTGGGGGTAGTAGAGAAGCAATTGCAGTGCTTTGATCTGTGGTTGATTCTGCGGACGTGCAGGGCTGTTGTACAATAGCCTCCCTCACCTCAGATTCAGTGTCCTGTAGCTTGAAAGTAGTACACGGAAAATTCCAGAAGTGAACAGTTACTGCATTTTAAATGGGTGTTATTGCAGTATATTACTATGATTATCCTACTTTATTCAGTGCTAATTTCTTGTTGTTCCTACTTTATAAATTAAACTGTATAAGCATGCATGATTTATGTAGACTTTAGTATTACCTGTGGCTTAAGGCATTGACTGGGGGCGTGTGTGTTAGAATAGTTCTTTTGTAGATTATGGGGGACTGAGGTACCACTATGGTTTAGGACTGGAGAAATATATTCTTCTATAGTCCTGAAGCCACTAATTTAAGAGCAAGCAATCAGTATGCCATGATCTATTGAACTATAGAAAACCCTCCCCAACTTCTTTCAGCTCTAGGTGAAGCCAGAGGCCTTATAGCCTCTTGGTTTACAGTCCTATGACTTTACCTGTACCCGGGTGCACATATGACCTCTTCTGTGTGTCTTCTTCTTTCTGAGTGTGTCTCTCTCTGTATCTCTGTTTCTTTCCTTATGAACCACTGGTCATGCTGATTCCCTAAGATTTACCAACGATTTCATCTTAACACCTGTAAAGAATCTCGTTTCCACCCAGTATCTCATTTACAAGAGCTAAGGGTTGAGACCTCAATTTAATGTCCACACAGTGGACACAGTCCAAGCCAGGGCCCTCTGCTAGCACTCATCTGGGATGACTACAGGACATGCTCAAATGACCATGTTGGTTTTCCTAGTTGATACTTGACTGGATTGAGCTCTTGTTCTCTGGGGACCCATAGTGGCTGCTTGGCTTAGCTTTCTATCCGACTGATGTCATTGAAGATAGATAGCCCTCAAACTCCACTAGGGTTGTATTCTGCTGGATGCATGTTGAAAGGCATGTTGAAAATGCACTGAATATACTTATCTGACTGTATGTCCTATATAGCAACAATACGATCTGCAGCACCCTGTCGTGAAAAGTGTTGGCGGTTTCCATCTTTATTGTTAGACTGTGGGGTATGAGGGATCTTCTTTTGCCCAGTTTTCTAAGTGACAGAATATATTACCATATACCACTAGCCAGTAAAGAAATGTCAGGAAGATTCTCTTTAAGTTGGGGATCAGTGTGGTGGTAGGTTTGCTCTGGGAAAACTGAGTGTCAGGTTCTGTAATTAGTAGACTCAGTTTTCAGTCTGTCTTGGTTCTATCTACCTGTGTGGGTTTGGAGGAACCTTTTTCTCCAAGTCTGGACCTCAGTTCCTCCACCTATGAGTCCAGGAAAGTGAAAGGAGAGGAGAGAAGAGGAGAGGGAGGGAGGGAGAGAGAAAGAGAAAGAGAGAGAGAGAGAGAGAGAGAGAGAGAGAGAGAGAGAGAGAGAGAGAGAGAGAGAGAGAGAGAACTCTTAGGTCAGTTTCAGCTTAGCAGGATCAACAGAACTGCGAATGGAGGAAAAGACACATTCCCTAAAATCTTTTTAAGGCCGTTATTAGTTTTCGCACTTGAAACACTTACGTTGGTTCATAGATCCGTACAATCCAAATGGAAGTACTATCTTCGGTTCTTTGCCTGATTTCCAAAACATGAATTCATTCACAGAATGTGTCAGTCAAAATCCAAATGCCAATCAAGATCTAAAACAAACAGGAGTCTTCTGCAGCTAGTTATAAAACTAACCAAGCGACGTGGTCACACTGGAATGGAATCCTAGGCAGCATGGTTGGGTGAACATGTGGAGAAGGGCACACACACAGATGCTGTGAGTCTGGGGTCCAGATGTTCCAGGAGCTGTGACAACACTACTCAAGCCTCTGGGGCTCGGGCTGCCCAACAGGAGCTCCAAGAGGAGACTTCTACAGGCTTTGTCAACAAACTCATGAGGCCTCTAAGGCTCCCAGGCAGCTGAACAGCAGATGGAGGATGTGTTCCTACACAGGTTGGCCTCCAGCTCTAGATTCATGTGTGAAATGTCATCACTGTGGGCCTCTCTCCTTCTTCACCCTCCTGAGACTTCCTGTCAGCATGAATTCTGTTCCTACCTTTCCCAGCCCACCTTCTGGGCTTCTTCAGTGGCTCCTCAGGAGGAGCTGAGAAGCGAGAAGCGCTAAGAGTCTGCTGTGGCATGGAGGTTGAAAATGGGTAATGGCAGCCTGCCTTTCCAGTTTCATCCTGCAGACAGGCTGCTCTGACAGAGCCCCACCCCCCTGGGCTGCACAACTGAAGAAATTTCCTGTCATACAGAGACTATCTGGGAGTGTTGACAGAAAAGCAAAGATAACGTGTTTACTTGCCTGGTTTGAGTGAGCGTCTCTCCATCCATGTGTACCCCATGAAAGGAGGCCCTTCTGTGAGGGTACACATGGATGGAGAGACGCTCACTCAAGCCAGGCAAGTAAACTTTCATGACTTAATTTATTTTTATTATTATGTTCAATTATTTGTTTATTATATTTCATTCACCTGGGCAAACATAAAAGAGAAAGCACCTAATTCGTAATTTCGTATGCACCTAATTTTTACACAATTCCACCACAGACAAATGTAATGCAGAGAAAAGTCTGAAAACAAATGAAATGCTGGCATTATTGGTGAGTTGACTTGGAGGAAGCAAGGTCCAAAGAATTCCCTTTGCATGGCCAGTTGTTATCGAGACAGATGAATTCTTTTATTAGTGGATGATAAGTATAAAATGATTATCACCCTTTAAAAAAAGCATCCCCCAAGATCCTTCTTTGGATGGAGGATATTGACCACTACCCTCTGGCCCGAGGGAGAGCTGCTTATCAGTGCGCACCAAGCCTTAATTCAAATAGCACATCTGCCCCAGAGACAAATATGGCTGCCAGTGCTGCATTTGACACACATCGGTACTGTGAGATGAACCTTGGTTCTCCTTCACTTTCCTCCCCTTTAAACAACTGCAAAGTGTTTGTTTATATGCTACTTACAAATGAAGAATGGGGTTCTGTTATTTATCCACTAGTCCCTAAGATAATAATAATAATAATACAGATTCATGGGCCTGGATCCAAGATGTAGGGTGATTTTATGGGACATTAGGAAAGAAACACTGTTGCCAATTAAAATGTGAAACATCACCAATTATAAAACATGGGGAAAAAAAAGCACGCTGGAATCAAGTCTACAGAGTAACGTTGGCAAATATTTGTAGAGCTAGCATTTTTTCGAGTGTTTATGTACAGTAATTCATTTAATCCTTGCTGCACCAGTGAGGAAATGGATCAGCCAGAGGAGGCTAGATTTTCTACAGTGACAAACACCCCCCCAAATCTCCATGGCTTAACTCAACAAATGTTTATTTCTTGTGCATGTTAAGTCATTTGTGGGTCTGGGCAATGGTCCAGGCTTGTGCAAACGAAGGCAGGCTATGCTTTCTAGGCTGTTGCTAACTCATATCTCTTCCGAATCATTTCTGCTTCCATGATTACCTTCCTAGGAAAAGGGAATCTGCAAAATTCAGTATCAGTTCTTAAACAGTTCTCTCTCAAAGCCTATCTATGGATATTTGATGGGTCAAACCTTCCTACGGCCACACCCACCTTCAAAAGATGTGTACCTGGAAAGAACAGACCAGAAGTCTTGCTCTGAATAATCTTTGAAGTCAATTCTTCTTTCTGCTGGGGAAATGGAGCTGTGGGATGAACAGTTTACCAAGGCCCACAGCTTCTTGGGCCTGGAGCCTGTGGGCTGACAGACTCTGGCTCCTGCTTCCCACTGGAAGGTAGGAGAGCCCTCACTGGATTTCATGCCATCAAACATCATCTACTAAAAAACCCAAGAAACAAAACTTCTCATATTTAGTATGCTAAATTATTACGGGGAATTATCAGTGGAGAATAGAAATTTGAGGCTGGGTGTGGTAGCACATGCCTTTAGGACTGTCAGGAAAACGAGGAAGAATGAGGAGGAGAAGGAGAAGAAGGAAGAGAAGGAGGAGGAGAAGGAGGAGGAGAAGGAGGAGGAGGAGGAAGAGGAAGAGGAGAAGGAGAAGAAGGAAGAGAAGGAGGAGAAGGAGGAGAAGGAAGAGAAGGAGGAGGAGAAGGAGGAGGAAGAGGAGAAGAAGGAGAAGAGGGAGAAAAGGAGGAAGAGGAGGAGGAAGAGGAGGAAGAGGAGGAGGATATCTGAAGTTTGAGGCCAGCCTGGTCTACGTAGCAAGAACAAAAATTTTATTTTGAAAATATTGAGTAAAAGAAGGGTCCACATGCGGTCAACAGTTTTTGTCATCCATCTCAATTGTTTGGCCTCAATAATATTTTTTTTCTAATTTTGAATTTGTTTTGTTCTGTTTTGTTTTGTTTTGAGACAGTCTCTTCATAGCCCTGAGGATCCTGGAACTCACCATGTAGACCAGGCTGACCTTGTGCTCCCAGATATCCATCTGACTCTGCCAACAGAGTGTTGGGATTAAAGGCAAGTATCACAGTGATGGTTTGTCTATGCTCGGCCCAGGGAGTAGCACTAATTAGAAGGTGTGGCACTGTTAGAGTAGGTGTGTCACTGTGGGTGTGGGCTTTAACACCCTCATCCTAGCTGCCTGGAAGTCAGTATTGTGCTAGCAGCCTTCAGATGAAGATGTAGAACTCTCAGCTTCTCTTGCACCATGCCTGTCCGGATACTGCCATGCTCCTGCCTTGATGATAATGGACTGAATCTCTGAACCTGTAAGTCAGCCCCAATTAAATGTTGTTCTTGCCTTGGTCATGGTGTCTGCTCACAACAGTAAAACCCCAACTAATGCAGCCACCATGCCTGATCTATTTTATCATTTCTTGAGGTTTTCTAATTAAGACCCAAGGTTGAAAAATATTCTTAGAACCAACATTTCTATCCCTAAGACGGATTGATGCACTTCAGTTTGGAGCACATGGCTTAGACAGTTTTAAATAGAGGTAATGAGAACTTCAGAACTCTACCCACGCAGGCAGCCCACCCAGTGTGATCTCTCCATTTTTCAAACATTGTTATTAATTAATTACTGGTTTCTAAAGCATGCACAGAAGACTGAAGGCAGGGGACTGTCAAAAAAGCTGAGAAAAAAAAAGATATTTCTTGTTTGCTTCGTATTTCCAACCTTAGATCAGCGAGAAGCCTCAGGTTTGGTCTAGAACATGTGATACCTCAAACTCATGATCCAGCTAAATGACAAACAGTAGTTCTTTTTGGCTGTGAGTGCTCCCCCTGCCAGTCTCTCACTTAAGCATTTTATTGAAGGGTAAAGTAAAAGAAGGTGTGGGGCTAGAAAGATGGCTCAGCAGTTAAGAACCCAGTTAAGTCCAGGCATGGTGGCACACACCTTTATCTTTTTTTTTTTCTTTTTCTTTTTCGAGATAGGGTTTCTCTGTGTAGCCCTGGCTGTCCTGGAACTCACTCTGTAGACCAGGCTGGTCTTGAACTCAGAAATCTGCCTGCCTCTGCCTCCCAAGTGCTGGGATTAAAGGCATGTGGAGGCACACTCCTTTAATCTAGGCCACACCTGCTGGAGACCTCCACAAGGACGTTGGAAGAAGGAAGATTCACTCTCTCTTCTTCGCCTGCTTGCCTTGTGGGACTGAGCAACTGCTAGATCCTTGGACTTCCATGCACAGCTGCTGCTGACCATTGTTGGGAGTTGGACTACTGTAAGTCATCAACAAATTCCCTTACTATATAGAGACCACCCATAAGTTCCATGACTCTAGAGAACTCTGAATAATACATGTATGTATATGCATACACACAACCCTGAATAATACATGTATGTATATGCATACACACAACCCACACTCCTTTGTTAGTCATTCATCCTGTAGAGTTCTAGGTAAGGATATGGATATGCTGGAAAACATTCCTTATGAAGATTGAATTATGTTAAGGATCAGTGATTATGATCAAAATGACTGGGCTGACTCCAAGGTCTGTTGTGATAGGCTGGCCTGGAAGATCAAGTACAAGGACGAGGCTCACTGGACAATGATAGGCACATCTCTTGTCCAATGGGAGTTCTGCAGACTGTAGGTAGAGGCAGAGGGAGGAGGAGTGGTCCTTACAGGATATGGCTGGTACACTGAGAGGAGGAGAACATGGCAGAAGATGACCAGCATAGAGGGCAGAGCAGAGGCAAGTATGACAGACACCCAGGGTGTTCTCTGACAGTGGGCACTACTAAATCGCCACTGTGCCGATCAGAATGGATGCCATGCAGAGATGCAGTGTTATCCCTCCAGTTTTCCTCCAATTAGAAGGGGTCTGGGGCTTTATTCTTGATCTCTTTCAGTCTAAGAAAATCTGTTCAGGTGAGTTTCACCTGTTCTTTCTCCAATGGGTGCATGGACAGGTAGGGAGAGCTATGTCCTAGCTCTGAAGATGTTGTACACTTGGCAGGGAGATGAGGAAGAAGCTGTGTGTGTGCCCAGTGGCTGAAAGGGTAGCATGGATTCTGCATAGAGGAGCTGGCCTTTGCCTGGAAGCCTTTCTGTGAGGAGATGGATGGCTGTTCATCTCAGGAGGTCCCACAGGAAAGGGCTCTCAGTCTCTAGTGCTGTGTTGTTACTCATTGTGAGACTCACAATTATGCCTGTTCCCTATCTATCATATTGTGACTGTTTTTTTTTTTTTCAGGATCCCACTTAAGTCGGGTAAGATTCTAACCTAGTCACATCCACAGGTAGAGCATTTTCTGGGGACAGGTCAGGCACTCTCCTTGCACTTAGGAGGTGTTCCCTTGTCTTGTTTCCACATCCTCTTGCAGTTGCTCCTTCTGAAAGGGGGTGGAGTCACATATGGTGAGCCTTGACAGCAGGCACGTGAGAACAGAGGCAGCAGCATCTGGGTTTGGGGGCAGGTGTGCTGTTGGAACTGAGCTCGAGGAAAACATAGATCGATCGTATAGAATTTATGGGGGATGCATCCATCGGCGTTCTTCTCTCCTTGTTCTGCTACGTGGAATTTTGTGGCCTGTGTCGCATAAATTCAACATAAAGCAAAGCAGGGATGCTCTTAGAAGTGCACATAGATAAGGTGAGCCCCTCTGCGGAAGCGGGGGGCTCTGTCACACGCAGTTGATACACACCGTTGCCATGACAAAGAACTTCTTAGGTGGCAGCGTCTGACCCCTCTGCCTTAGTCGCATCTGCATCTTGTAGCATCTGGCAGACCACTGTCAATAAAGACCTTATCAATTGTGAGGCATCAATAGCCACCCATGGGTTTAACTGCAGGGACAAATATTTGTGAATACCGGCCAGCCACGTTCCCATGATCCCCACCTCGGTCCCGTGAGACAGCTGGGGCTCTTCTCATTTGCAGACAGAGGAATTGAAGTGCAGCTAGGTTAAATGACTTGCCAGGCTGTGTGTAACTAGATCAATTCATTTATTCAACACATTTTAAACTTTATGAGCTGCCGTGCTGGAAGGAGTTTGAGTCAAGCTTGATAATGGATGGGCAGCCAACACAGGGCTTGGTGGGCCTTCTGCAGTCAGGCCGAGCAAGGCTGGCCAGGGGACAGGCTAGGCTCAATCTGAATTGGAACACTGTGCAGATTTGGGATGTAGAACTAAACAGTGTGTAGGCATATTGGTGTACATGTCTGCCTGCATGTGTGTGTATATGCATGTATATGTACACATGAGCCTGCATATAAGGGTGTACATAAGTACTTCTATGTACACTAATTTGCATACATCTTTGTGTGTATACATGAATGCCTGTATCTATGTATACATATTTACATGCATGTATGTGTGCATGTGTTCACAGATGCACACAGGTGTACATGCACGTGTGCTTACATGCATATGTGTGAATGAATGATTGTGAAGATATATGTGCGCTTGTGTATATATGAGAATATATATGTGTATATGTATCAGAATGTATGTCTTCATGTGTGCAATGTATGTATGTGTACATGTGTGCCTCTGTGTATGTGTGTGTAAGTATGCATGTATATGTTACACATACATATGTGTATGTGCAATAGAGGGAGGCATGATTGTGGGGTGGGTGCATGGGGAGCGGGGTGGGAATTCACAGGGTCATCTACACATATACTCTCATGAGTGACTACCCTGTAAGTACCTAGTGCAATCACTAAAGCTCCTCAGATCTGCTCACTGGCTAGAATAAACAGGGTCCAGCAAGCATCATGACTGAAATGTTTGGCTTCTTCCTTTGACAGCCTGAATGTGAGAGACTCGATGGGTAGAACTCTGGCCAGTTGAGAGCCAAGCAGACCAAGGAATAAACAATTGCTGGGGGTGGACATCAAGTTCTGGAACTTTCTGGAAGGCCAAGAGCAGCTACAAATGCAGTGCATACATGGCAGGGGGGCGTGTCTCAAAATCAAGTAATAAACTAGAGAAATTGAGACCACTAAGACTCTGCCGTGAGTCACCATGGCGCCTGCCAGCAGCGCTCAGAGTTACCGCTCTGCACTTTGCGAAGCATATGGAGGGAACAGATCTTGGCTGGGTTCCAGACATCCAAAAGTTAAATTAATAGGTCCTGCCATGAGGGGTGCTAGCTACTGGGAATGAGGGAATGAGTCCAGGGCTATGTTCCTTCTTCCTTTTTCTTAGAGGGGCTTTCTTCCCAGACCCAACCAAAACGGTGCTGCGTTCAGCCTATTTCTTTGCCCTTTCCCTCTGGGGATGACTGGCGCTAGCTTGCATCTGGTTTGTGGTTCCGGCCCATTGGGCTCATTCGTTGATTCCCGCGGACACAGGGGGTAGGTGGCAACAGTGTGATTGCAGGGAAATAGCTGGCATCTCCTCCTGGAGGCTGTTGTGAACCGGTGTCTCCACTCTGTGTTTCAGCGTTGGCTCTGGGCTCCCTCTGCTCACGTTGCACGCCCAGTCCTGATGAGAAGCTGCAGGGTCCGCGGCAGCTCCCAGAGGCCATTCCAGGCTTCGTGTCCTCTCCCTGTAGACCCCAGGGCCAGCACTATGACAGGAGCACTTGAGTGCCCGTGGACTGGAGAGCGGGAGGCAGGGGCAGGCTGATGACTTGCCACTAGTTGTATTTTTCTACTTCCTTGGCTTTGGGGAAACAGATGAGGTAATGTGGTTGAGGGAGGACACTTTTACTAGATAATCTCAGGCCCTGACCCTGCGGTTAGGTCTCAGAAACACAGAACAAATGGCTGAGGTGCCTATTAATGTATCAAAGCTGATGGTGGCCAGCTGTTCCCCAAACATTCCATACCTGTGGCTCCTCCCACCACATCTCACCCAGACCACGCCCTTCCCACCACTTCTCACCCAGACCACGCCTTTCCCACCTCTTCTCACCCAGACCACACCCTTCCCGCCACTTCTCACCCAGACCACGCCCTCAAGCTTCTTCCTCCAACGGACTGGGCTTCACCCACTCTTCCCCAAGCCTGATCCTGATATTACTGAGCCATTGAAGCCACGCCTATCTCTTGGCCCTAGGATCTTCTCATGGTCAGAGCCTCTCTGCCTCCCTGTCTCCTTTCAGGTTAGTCTGCTGGCCGTGTCCAGCCTTGACTCTTCGCTCTGCCGGCTTTCTTCCATCTACAGCAAAAATCTTCTCCACACTTAGGAGGTGGTCGTGACCTCCTTTTATTTCACTTTTTTCATTCACCTGCCCCACCTACTCCCTCCACACATTTGGAAGGCCTATGTCTATCCGAACATTAATAGAAAATGTCCCCCTTTTAACAGCCGACAGAGAGGAGTATGAATGGGCCTGCCTATAGGTCGTTCTTGGTGACTGTTCTGGCTTTGTAAAGGTATTTCTGAGAAAGGCGGGCTGTCTGGGGCCAAATATTTCAAGCTATCAAATGTCCGTGCTGATGTGATTATAAAAAGATAAAGAGGGAGAATATGTTCTGTGGGGGTGTTGTGAGGTGTGGGGGAAAGCGGCACCTTAGCCGGCCTGTGCCAAGGCATCCCTTCCCCCCTGAGGGACCAGTCACAGGATGGTAGAGTATAGAATGCAATTTATTCAGGGCATGGGGAGGGGGGTTTAGAGGGTAGTAGAGGCAGAGAAAGGCAGAGAAAGGCAGAGAGAGGGAGGGAGAGATGTAGAGGCTGGCCATGACCACGTGGGTGGGGGGAGGGAAGACCCCAAGAGGGCAAGAGAGAGCAAGAGAGGGGAGAGGGTCAATCATCCCCTCTTACAGTGGGCCAAGCCTACCTAGCTGTTGCCAGGTAACCGGGGGAGGAGCATACCTGTCCGTTGCTAGGTAACTGTGGGGTGGAGTTTAGACAGAATGCTAACACACGCTGAGTGGAAAAAAAGAAAAGGAAAGGCCTAGACAACTAATAGGTATGGCAGAGGAAAAAGTTTATTGTAGATAAAACTTTATTGTAGATAAAAGGGAGCCCTTAGGCATAGGCAGAGATATCTGGGAGAGTCCAGAGTGGATATGACTCTGATCTATAGGAAGGGAGGAGAGGGAGGGCGGGGACCAGATGTAGCAGCTGGAAAGTTACAGGGTCAGGTGGGGGTGGGGTGCGAAAGAGAGCAGGGTAGGCACTGAAGGATGCTGGGAGAACATGGCGGCTAGGCCAGCTTTGATATGTTAAACAGACGCCTCACATTTGTCCCAGGGTTTGAGAGTTAACACAAGCACAGAAGAAAAACTGGCCAAATTTCTATGTGTGATTCCCGGCAGGACTCTGATCTTCTGGGAAGAATTTGCATACAAGGCAGACAGACACCAACCCGGAGTGGCATGGGAGGAGGCGGTGTAGATGCAACCAGGACCAGGGTTAGCACACAGCTCGCGAGCAGAGACCATCCTGCTTCAAAACTGCCTGATTTTCTATTACAAAGATCTTTACGTACACTTTAAAAGACGTTAACTTTATGATCAGAAGGTAGTCATTTAATAAAATTTGGTGGTATTTTCCTTTACACCTGAAAATAGACTAAAAAATATAGCAAATCATCCGATTTCAGGTTTCATCTATTTTGAACATTGCTTACTGGCTCCGCCTTCCATTCTCGTTGTTAATGGAAGTTTATCCTCTGCCTTTGACCTATGTGCTCTCCCTAGGGTGAGGAGCAGAGCTTGAGTTTAGAAAACATATCCTCTGCTGTTCCACAGAGAGATTTACATTTCAATACTTTCGGAAAAAAATTGAGATTGAGTGACTGCTAAGTGAAAAAATTGTGTCGGACCCTCAACGTGCGAGAGAGAATCTTTTTTTATTTGTCATGTGCTAACAGCTAATGTCGTCCTGTTCATTTCTTAGACCCACCTCTCGCAGAGCCCATTCGCCGTGCTGGTGGTGTGGATGGATGGATGCAGTGAATTCCTTCAGTTGGAAGATATTAGATGTCTTACTTCGTTGTACTACTGTGGATTAATCCCGAGTAAGCTACCCACGAGAACGCAATAGTCACATAAAACCCACCAACTGTTTCAACTTCCGTTTATCCAGAATTAGCATGCACCGAAGACTTTAGGAGCGCATTAAATTTAAAGGCAGGAGACCTCGGTGAACTGCCAGCTGGGTTTGGCTGCCAAGTACTTTTAGCAAAATTGCCTTTTTCCTGGGTCACCTTGTAACATTTTGTGTTTGAAGATGGTCTGCGTCCATTTCTTGTTTTTGGAAGTGTGCCTCATTATGCAGAAAGACTCAAATTAGTGTAATGACCAAGAGGGAAAAAAAAAAAACCAAGGAGCTCTGCATTTGTGCCCTTCAGTCCTCATTCCCTCTTCCCAGAAATGAAAGGCGACACAGACACCACTGCATTTCCCCCTTCTCATTTAACAAGCCGGGCTCGCTTGCAGTCCCAGCCTGTCTGCCTCGACAGACCTACCGCATTGTAAAAAAAGCTTCGTGGATGGGATATTACTGGGCATCTGAGTGGGTTTTAATCTGTGTCTTAGATAGGTGGGGTGGCAGGGTTTCCAGTTTGCTACCTTAAAGGTATCCTGTACATGCAATGAACGTGCGGCTTGTGATGAGGTGTTTTCTTGTGTGGATAAATGGTTTTCTTTGTTCCACGAGCGAGGTCTTTGTTGGAGGAGGTGTCAGGGTAATGGGTGAGTGGTGGTTGCTGGTGCTGGTAGATGCTTTTCAGATTTCCCAGCCTCACGTTGGTCCCTTCCTGTGGATTTGTATTTCCCTCCCACTTGCGGCACAGACGTGTCCACTATGAGCCTCTTCTTGTGTGCCCCAGGATGGCTCCGAATGTGGCTGAGACATAGAACTGCAAACCTACTTAAAACAGCATAAGGCATTTTAGTGATGTGTTTATTTATTTTAGCTCGAGTTCTTCTGGGAGAGTTCTGTGGATGTGTCACGGAGATGGCCTAAGGTTGACTCTTCAGGCCCTGCTGTCTGCAGTCACATCATACGACACTTCCCATCATCCCCTTTCTTCTAAACCAGTGTCCTCCACTGGGGCAGTGTTATCCTCAAGGGACATTTGATGACTTCTGGAGACAGTTTATGTTGTCATCATGTTAGCACGGGGTGGAGCCGGGGCTGTTAATCTGACATCTAGTGCACAGAAACCAGGGATACTGTAAGCATGAGCTATAGTCTGGCTGTTGATCCCCTCCAGAAATCCCAGTCATTTTCTCTCTTAGTTAGAGTTTCTATTGCTGTGAAGAGACACCATGACCACAGTAACTCTTTTAAAGGAAAACATTTAATTAGGGCTGACTTATAGTTCAGAGGTTTAGTCTATTTTCATCATGACAGAAAGCATGGCAGACATGGTGCTGGAAATGGAGCTGAGAGTTCTACATCTTGATCCAAAGGCAGTCAGAAGTAAAGGGAGACACACTGACACACTTCTCCAAACCAAGCCACACCTACTCCAACAGGGCCACACCTCCTAATAATACCACTCTCTGTGAGCTTGCGAGAACCATTTTTCCCCCCAAAATACCACATACATTTATAGAGTTTGGAGATGGGGTCCTTGTGACGTGGGATGAGGAAAGAGATTCCTAGGATGATATTGGTGGCTTCATAAGACCAAGAGAGAGCTGACTTGCTATGTCTTAGGTGTGAGATGCCATGACCATAAGGCTGGGGGAAAGGATGGGGGGAGGGGGGTACAGGAGGGGGCAGGCAAGACCCTCAATAGACATTAGCACCCTGATATTGAACTTCGCAGTCTTCAATACTGTGGGCCAGAACAATCTCTATTCTTTATAAACTCCCATTCTGTAATCTTCAGTTAGTGTCAAAAAAAAAAATGGACTAAGACTTCAATACACAGGACAGTCCCTGTCACAAAGAGCCTGATTTCCAGGGCAACGGTGCTGCCATTGAGAAATCTGCCTTTACTCTTTTCCTTCCCAGAAGTAGATGGAGATCCATCTTCAGGTCTGAGCCACTCGGCTCTGGGACATCAGGGACTCAGAGAACTTCCGGGTTCATATTAGATTCAAGTTGAGGTTGAATGTCGGAGCCAGACTTTGTGGTATGACCCCGTATCATGCCTAGCAGCAAAACAGAACCAACTTCCATGTGAAAAAATCAAGGTCTCTGGTCACCCCTGCTAGTGCCACAGACGGGGCCTCTTAAGGATAATTCCTGGGTATGTATAGGATGAGTACAGGGTCTTGATAGCCAGTGTCCTCTACAGATGGGCTTCCATGATGTGGAACACAAGTTGTTTTAAGTGAAATTCTATCAGCTGTCCACTTCTTTCCCAAAGAGGGGTATCTCTCGGAACCTGTTTTAGTAGAAGCCACAGCTGCAGCCTGCTGTGACAGAAGGGTCCCACGGATGTGGGGAAGGAACAGGCAATGCCAAGACCTGGCAAGACTGAGACTGTCCTTTTCCAGAAGTCCTTGAATTGCTGGAGAAGGCAGAGCCTATCTTCTGGCTACCATCTTCCTAGGCCTTGGAGACTTCTGAGAAAAGAGCTGAGGGGTCTAGGTAGCAGCATCAAAGATGCTGTACTAGGAAAACCCCTAAAGGGCCTCTTCCCTTCCCCCAGCTTCCTCTATGGAAAACTGAGAAGGCAGAGTGTAGGAGACAATGTGAACCTTTCTTTGCCTATGGGGACAAATAGATTTTTCCATTCTCCAGCTATTCTTTCTTCCTCTGTCCTCTTTCTAATCAAAGGTGATTTTCTTATGAGGTCCTGGGGGAACCTGTGAGTGACTATTTATATCCCCCTATGGTGAATTTCCATTGATTACTTTATTAAAAGCCAGAATTCATCCCTTGGTGCCTATCTTGCCCTGTTTAGGAATCCATGAAATAAGTTTCTTTGGGGCACAGTTTCTGAAATGTGAGTCATGGCCCCATATGGGGTTGTGGAACTGAATGTGAGGGATCACACAAAAAAATGGAAACAGGTTCTAAATTTACAACCATCAAAAATTAAATCAACCAGATTGGTAACCATGCAGAAGTCTTCTGGTAGCCCTCACCCTGTTGTGTTGTGTTGTGTGTGTGTGTGTGTGTGTGTGTGTGTGTGTGCGCGCGTGTGTGCGTGTGTGCGCGCGCGCAGCGCGCGTGTATGTGTGTGTGAGTTATCACTGCGCTTGGTTTTGAACACACAATTAGAACACACTTTGCACTGTGCATAGTGTCAAACCATACAACCCCAGCAAATGCTGCCTGAGATCTCCCAGCTAGGGATCGAGACTCAGTGAGTGCTGTGAACTGCAGGCTCCACAGTTCCTAACAGAGTTTTCCATTCTTAATTAAACATAATGGCTTAGTTCCAGAGAACAGAAGTTATCAGGAGTCACCATCATTATTCCTTGGCATGTAAGTGTAAAATTAGTAGATCTTTGAATTGTATTGTGTTGCAATGTTTGGTTGTAACAATCGCCAATTTGAATGACTGGCTTGAGTATCATTAAAACAAACAAATAAACATTATGTTTTGGCTTGGGATTAGAGCAGACTTCCAAACCAATCTGAAATGGCCCTAAACATACTTCTAATACTGTACTTTGTTGCTTTGAATTGGCAGCAAAGTACTGATCATCTCTGAAAAACACTGAATGTGCTTCCTCTCCTTCCTGCAGTAGCAAATAATCCCCAATATTTAATTCTTTTTTGTAAGAAAAAGCAAACCCATCTCATTAGTATATACATTTCTTTTATCTTTACTAAATGATGAAAGGATGTATATATCAAAGAACTATATTAAATTTTCTTTATAACTTATGTACAGTAAATGATTTGTCTACCTATTTTACATACCTGTATGCATGGATAGAGTGTGAATTTCTCATGCTGAGAGATGGAGGGTACTAAGAACTGAAATTTAAAGAAAAACCAGAGTCCCAGGAATTAAGTACCTGTAGCATTTGAGACTGTAGAGGTACCTGTCTATTGAAAATGTGCCATGGGCAGTGACTGATTGGCTTCCCCCACTGGTGGGGGGGGGGGGAGGAAGGTCAGTGCTTTGGGTTGAAGCCCTTGCTGGAGAGAAAGATCCAGAAGCTTCTGATCGTCCTTTGCTGGTGCCCTTGTTCTCTCTTCACTGAGCTCTGTTAGAAGCTCCTTTGTCCCCTGTGTGGGATCAATCTGTTCTCTGAGTCCAGGACTAATTCTCCTCAGAGATTCAGCCCATGGAGCATGGAGATGGGGGTGGAAAGAAAATGGCCCCCAGGTCACCAGCTCTGCTGGGGTTGCACAGACAAGTTGCTCTGTCACCTTTGGGCTAGGAGTCTCCTCTGAGGAGCGAGAAGGACGTGGTGGGTCTAGAGAGTTTGAGCAAGAAGCAACCAGCTGGTGTCTGGCCCTCCGGAAATGTGACGTGTCATCTTCTTCTTCCTCCTCCTCCTCTTCCTCCTCCTCTTTCCTCTTCCTTTTCCTCCTTCTCCATCTCTTCTTCCTCCTTTTCTTCTTTTACCAACCCAAGGACATCTAGCCACAAAAGAGATCAGACAGCTTATAGAGGGTCACCTACCGGCAGTTCCTATGTCCAGGGTTGGGCCAGACTGCATGACTCGACACTGCAGGAACAATGGAATCTAAGCCAAGGTGGCTGTAGGAAGAAGAGACCTTGTCAGCTCAGGGCCATCCATCATGTGGGGCATGGGGGCTTGAAGCAGCTTATCATTCCTGGCCCTGAGCCAGGTGAACCTCACCTTCCAAGTTTGCCTGAGCAGCAGGAACCATGGAACTAGGGCCCTGCTATTCTTTATTGATGACTTTGAATACTTAATGAATCCATCTTACCTGAGACAGCACACAGTGAGGGTTGGGCTTCCTCCTAAGCCTCTGTTACACAGCCCGGGCTTCAGGACCTGTGTCCACTCCTGGCCATGTGCATCATTAACCATGCCCACCACTGGCCACACCCTTCACTGCCAGGGCATTGGTCATGTGCACTGATCATTCTGACCCAACACTGTGTTAGTGATACATGATAATTGTACTATTGCTACTGAGCCTGGGAGCTGCAGAGATGGCTCAGCAGTTAGGGGGCCTCATTCTCTTACAGAGTATCTGGGTTCAGTTCCCAGCACCCATATGTCACCTCACAACTACTTATAATTCTTGTTCAATGCTGTCTTTTGGCCTCTTGCCCTCATGTGGGCATTACAAACTTATATCAGCACATGCTTATATACCAACCGGGGCACATAGTAGGTGTTAAGTTTGTCAGTTGCCTTTCTAGTCTTTGCCCTTTGCCACTGGGTTGATTTAAGAAAAGTTTTGTTAGCACAAACTTAAGCCTCCTGCTAGATTGAGGTGACAGTAACAGCATCATTTTCTCACCTGCTCAGAACTCTGTGGGTCTTAAGCAGCAATTTCAGTGCTCAGTGGCCAGACTTGTCTTCACCAAACTCCAATATGCGACCTTTTCCTTCTGTTTCTCTTATGTCCATTTTCTATGTCTCCTTGTCCAACAGAGATCATCTGGTCAAAGTATTTGCTGCTATATGAAATCCCCATTTTATGAAAGTATAAAGAATATAAAGTATGAAAGGGTCCAACAGAGATCTCACAAACCCATCCTCTGTCTCACACCTTCAGCAAATTGTACGAAGTTAGGAACTAAAGACAGTGGAAATATTTGTATCTCCCTTCCTTGTGGTCACTCCCCAGCATCCCTTTCCTTCCGGCAAGTTCCTGTAGGTGAGAATGAGTGTGAGACCCAGGGCCCAGCACACAGCTTCCCAAGCACATCCAAACCAGCCTGTTTCTTTTCCATTTCCTCCCTACTGCTCTTTGTCTGGGCCCTGAATTCCTTCAGACAAATAGAGGCCTGGGTCTCAACAATCCCACATTCTCTTCCCTCAGTTTGCAATCTGCAGGCTCTAGGTTCTCTCCCAGACGGACCAATGGGATCTGGCTAGAAGCGGGCAGGAGAGGACCCTCCCAGCATGCATGCATTCTGAAAGTCGTGGCCTATGCTCTAACACTGACATTAACATTCTTTGCTTTAGAAATAAAAGAAAAAAAAAAACCAAACAACTCTGGTTCAACAAATTAATTTGTCCACGGCACCTATTTACTGATGGAGGAAGGCAGTACTGTCTGTCTCCAGAATCGATTTCTTACCTCTGAGGTTGTAAAGTTCTGGGGAACCACAGGTCCTTGGGGACCACATCAGCTTGCATCTGTTTATCCACAGGGGTCCCTAACAAGGCTTCATTCTTTGATGCAAATATCACAGTGCGTGTCGATGGTTCCTTGCTTCTGTTTGTGTCAGAGCTAAGTTAAAACTCACAGTGTTTGCTACTGTTTCATGGTTCTTCCTGCTTACCACCAGCTATGACTCAGCCCAGCCCTTCTGGTTTCTGGAATAGTCTCTGCTTTGTTAGCCATACACTGAACTGTCTGTCTATCCAGGTACTGAGAGAGAGCTCAACATTCTACATCACTCTCCACCCTGTAGCACGCCATGTGCCGTGCACGTACATCAATGGAGATGCGGCAGCCCTGCCTCTGCTGAAGAGGTCCTTTGCTTAGAAGCTGACATGGTCTACAGAAAGCTGCCTTGGAATAACTAGCTTCGTCCCTTCCCCCAACCCCCCTTACAGCCCAGGTTGGCCTCAAAGATTTTATGTACGTGAGTCTAGCCGTGAACCATTGGTCCTTTTTTTTTCTACCTCCTGAGTTGTGGGATGACAGGCAGGCACCAACATCCCTGACATAAGCACTATCATTTTGACAATTCCTAAGGTTTCAAAAAGATTTATTTCAAAGTTCTTGTGAAATGTCATGTTTTGTTTGAAAAAAAAATCAGTGTATATATAAATACTTCACCCAATTCTGCCTGATTTAACTACATTTCAGCTAGGGGGTGTCTTGGGTCAATCTCTCCCCTTTATGTATACTATACTAGTTTACTAGTTTTCCATGTTTACTAGAAAGTGTGTTTGTGTGTGTCTCTGTGTGTGTGTCTATGTGTGTCTATGTGTGTGTGTCTATGTGTGTCTCTGTGTGTCTATTTGTATCTATTTGTGTGTCTGTGTGTGTGTCTGTGTGTGTATCTATTTGTGTCTCTGTATGTACGTGTCTATTTGTGTTTGTCTTTGTGTGTCCATGTATGTCTCTGTGTGTCTCACTATGTATATGTCTATGTCTCTGTGTGTGTGTCTGTGCATATATGTGCATATCTATGTGTGTGTATGTATGTATGTGTCTGTGTCTATTTGTGTGTATGTATATGTGTGACTATGTGTCTATGTGTCTATGTGTATGTATATGTCTGTATATGTGTGTGTATGTGTGTATCTATGTGTGTGTATGTAGTGTCTGTGTGTCTATGTGTATATCCGTGTGCCTGTGTGTATATGTATCTGTATGTGTAGTGTGTGTGTATATGTATGTGTGTGTGTGTGTGTGATGCAGGCATGACACAGCACATTTGTGGATATCAGAAGACAGCTTTGGGGAGTTAGTTTCCTCCTTTTATATGGACCTGGGAATTGAACTCAGTCGTCAAGGCTTGGCGGCAAATACCCTAACCCACTGAAGCATGGCTGCGGCTTGACTTCTACCATTTCTAATCTCCCTGTGCCGGTCCTATACGAGACAGGAGAGCAAAGAGAGCTGTGGACCTCAATGTCTAACATGGGGAAAGTCTGTCTCTGCCTTCTGCTCCCCTGTTCTCTGCAAACTAAGGCAGTTTCCTGCCTTGCACTCCTGGCTCCTGTGACCCTGAGCTCCCTCCACATCCACATGTAGTCTTGTGACCTCTGTGGCAGGCCAGGATATGGCCAGCATGCCTGGCATCAACAAGTCACTCTTCTGGTTCCAATGGTCACCTACAGTCTCTGCTTACGCACTATTGACTGAGCCAGGCTACATGGCCATGTCTGATGTCTAGAGTCAGATCCAAGTGGCAAATTCTACTAAGGTCAACTCAGGCTTCTGTGCAAAGGAACAAAAGGTCACTGACAACAGGAATGGCTAACACCTGGACTTCTGCATCCCATGTGAAGCTGACACATTTACCAGATGCTAGGAAGGATAAGATAGAAGGGACCAGAGGCAAAGGACAGTGAAGGCTTGCTCAGTGGGATGCTGGATGGAGTGGGAATCGAGGCGTGGGTCCTTTTCCTAGCTGTTTTGACCTGCTGTGCCATATTGAATGGTGCCCATCCCCCTTTGCCTCAGTGTCCTAATGTGTTGAATAAACATGCTAACACTTCCTGTTGCCAAGGGCCAAAGCGTGCTTGGCTCACCTGACACCTGTGAATTCCCCTGAGTATTTGCTTTCTGCTTTGCATCCTAACTTGGCTGCCCATCTGGAGAAGCTCAGCTCATCCTGTCTTCATTTGTTTTCCTGATACTGCAATAAAATACTCTGACAGTCGTGACTTAAGGGAGAAAGGTCCTATTTTTGTTTAAAATGTCCGTCATGGTTAATAAGTCAAGGCAGCAGGGCTTAAAGCAGCTGGTCACATCCATAATCAGGAAGAGATCCATTAATACAAATTCCTGCTTACTTCCTCTTATCATTTATACAGCCCATGATCCCCTACCCAAAAAAAAGGGCTTTCTCATAGTTATTATGACTATTCCTTTGCCCGCCAATATAATAAAGATAATGCTTTAAAGGTTTACAAAGGAATGACCCTCACACATTTCCAGGGTGACGGGCAGTTCCTAGCAGTAGTCCTCAGGAGTGTATATGGTCTAGAAGCCCCTGCAGCAGAACTTCTTCAGCCTTGGTGTTTGATTGATCATAGAGCCAATGGACTGGAGGGCAGGGCTCTCTGAGAGCATGTGTGTGCGTCTTCTAATGGGAAGTTATCTGCAGAAGTGACCTTAGAGGATCTACTCACAGACCCAGAAGCCAGGAAGAGCTTTGAAGGATCAGAACCTAAGACCAGCAACTCTCACCAGAGCCTGAGAAATGCCCATAGGGTTCAGAAGATTCCAGCTGTGTGGGCCTCTAAGCCAGGGAATGAGTGCCATTTTTTTTTTTTTTTTTGTAAGCTCTTGATGCTATCTGAGCATCCCAGGTTAACTGAGCCCTGCAACTGTGCAGGTTGAGCTCTGACAGGAGACCTTTCTCAAGAGGCCCTCTAGGAATGCCTGCATTCCGCCCTCACTGCAGCAAACCCTTGAGCCTATTTTCTGATTTTTGTCACACTCTGCTAAGATTTCAAAAACAAAATCTCAAAGCCAGTTTCCATGCGCTTGAATTGGCTGAATTGCAGAAGTAATTTCTCACACAATTGAAATCTAAAATTTGGTAGATGCCTTTCCCTGTGGGACGGGAAACAATTCATCAATCCCCATTAGCCTCCATCAGTAATGAAGAGAATGTTTTATCCTGGATTCTTTCTGATAGCATAGCCAGATCTTAGCTCACTGACTCAGTCTAAATCTAACAAAGCAATAGAGAGAGCTTCTATCTGGTGGGGCATGCAAGATTCTGTCCAGTAGGTGCCTGCTATGGAGACCCAGAAGGGCTGTGAATGGAGTATTTTAAGAACTGAGCTTCTCAGGGAAGGCCCTGATGACTGTCACCTTTTTCAGATTGTTTTCTAATTCAGAGAATGTTTCTTGTGTTTCTGGTTTTTTGGAACAGAAGCCTCTTGTGAGTGCTTAGCATCCTTGGACTCACAAACATGCATCAGGGGTCTGTCTGGGCCTGTCTTATATTTTTCTTTGTTGACCCTGGTTCCTTCAACTCCCTGTATATTTTTGTTTTAAAAATAAGCCCTTGTGCTCTTTTATGGGAGCAATCCTTGATTTAAACATTGAAAAGGGAAATGTGAATTACATAGATAGTCTAAGCCAGGCTGCTTAGACAAGTGTGTGTGTGTGTGTGTGTATGTGTGTGTGTTTTAACATACAGTTGTACTATTATCTCTACAGAGCCTCAGAGAAATCAAGTATTGAGTGAGCACCAAGGTTTTAAAACATCATCAATTTAAATTTTTCTTTTCTTTAAAAAAATAACCCCACCTTTTATACTTCTTTTAGGGAGGAAGATGGAAAACTGCCCTTAGTACTAACTTCCATTAACATCTACCTGGCTGCTATTAGGCCTGGGTGGGAGGGTGGAGGGGTGGCCGATAGAAGATATGTCACTAAAGAAGCCATCGGCATTGTTGTCTTTGTGTGACAGAGCTCTGGTCTCCACGCAGCTGGACAGGTTCCTGTGCTTCTCTGTGAATTTCTGCAAGGCTTTCAACACTTTGAAAATAATATCCTCTGATTTGTTCAGGGCTGAGGCAATGACACCCCAGACAAGGGCTGCTGGAGGCAGGAGTGGATGGATGCAATGGGTCCTCATTTTGATGGATTTATCTATATTTCAATGAGCATCCTAAGGCACCAGCTCTCCCTGGGAACTGCTGGGGTCTGCAGGTGACATGTGACTGAAAGACTTGGCATTTGAGACCTTGAGCGGCGTATGGGGGGGACTGCCCCCTCTCTATCCTCTGTTGATTGGATAAGCACAGGGGCTCCTGACAGATTGCCTCATTTGTATGACCATAGGAACTTCCAAAATATCAGCTGCAGAGCTGACTGTGGACTGAGGGGCAGTAACACACTGACATGTGGGGGACACAGTCACAGCATCAGAGGGCTATGAGGCAGGCTCAGCTGAAGAAGAATGATGGGGGGTGGGAGGGTAAGGTGTGGGGGTGTGGGGGGGAATGATGTGAGAGGATCCAAGGGTTTGGGGTTTGGTGAGACCAAGGAGAGTCAAGGGCAGCAGCAGACACAGGGCAGTAATTCCATTCTTGGAGACCCAACCTTATGACTGTATAGGGTCTATTCTGATCTCTTACATTGTACACACTCTAATACATGACTTGAGGTGGTATGTGCCTGTCTGGACCACTTCACAGAGAAAGGAATTTAACATCCCTTTATAGCTATGGCCTGCTTTAGGTTTGATGTCAGGAGACCAGGACTTTAACCAGTGTTCTGTATTTTTCTGGCTTCACCCCCCCCAACACCCCAAGAAGTCCCATCAGGAACTATCTAAGTGTGATTCTCCAGTAACCTTGAAAATTAGGATGAAAGAGAGGCCAGGCGGAAGCAGGCCTGGAAGGTGGCAGTGTTAGTGTCATGGTGGGAACTATTTGAGCATACTGGGTTGCTGCAGTGTTTGCTGGCTTCTTACTTTGATGGCAAGGATCTCCTGCTGGTTGGTTTTTTTAACATCAGCTTACATAAACAAGAGCCACCTGGGAAAAGAATCTTAAGAAATAATCATGTATGTCACACTGACCTGTGGGTATATCTGTGAGGGATTGTCTTGATTGTTAATTGATGTAAGAAGACCCAGTTCATTGTGGGTGGCGCTATTCCATAGGTAGCATGTGGTAAACATTCAAGAGAGGAGAAAGCTTCCTGAGACCAAGCAAGGCCCTAAGTTGCTTTTTGCTTGAGTATTTTATTGAAATAGCAGAAATGAGAGTAGAATGGCTTGCTGGCCCTCCTGGTCTAGAACCCAACACATGACTAAGGCTTTACCATTATTTCCTAAATGAGTGGGATGCAAGTTAGTAGCCAAGAATTATTATGTCTTTATCTGCAAGAGATCTTTATGAATTCAGTTTGACTCAATTTATGTCTTGGCTAGAAAGATGATCTGAAGAAAGATGGATCTGCCTTTTGGATTTCTTCATTTCCTCTCATGCTTTATCAGACTACAACAGGAATTCGTGACCATGAGAGAGAATTCAGAGCTCTGAAGAGATGCTCCAACTGTCCCTCTGTTCCAACGATGGGTCGGCTATTGGATAATTAACAACTGGCCCCTGGGTGTTCCTGACCACAGGATTCACAAATGAAGAACTTTAGATGATCCCAATACATTGTAGCTTCAGGGTGGGGTTATAGACTGGGTTATTCTGGGAATTTAAATTAAATGGCAAAAATAGCTTATTGCCTTGACTCTGCTTGTGGTGGGAAATAGAATAGGGCCCTGTCTAGGGGAAAAAGACTGAATATTTTGCATACAGATTATTATTAAACTCAATAGTTCTGGATGCATTTATTAATGACCAGGAAGTGGGATATAAACAGAACATTAATTAAGTGCCTGGATTTTAAATTAGGAAGCATTATAAAAGATATCTAATCACTTTCCCATTACTTGATATACTGAACTTGTATAATCTAGAATACCTACTGGTTAAAAGTAGGACAGCCATATATTTGTTGACAGCACTGGTTGCTCAAATTATAGCTGGCATTTTGGTTGGTTTATTTACATGCCTATTCTTATACCTAAAGTCTTTCTATTTATGTTAATTGAAGAATGAAGAATCATTCTATTTATATGGATAGAACCCACAGAGAGGAAAGAAGTTTTTGAAAGAATGAAGTGCCATGTTCAGAAGCAAGGTCAGAGAAAAGCAGGAAGTGGCAGAGGGTGGAGGACTCCATCCTGGGAGGCTGGTCTCCTGGTCTGACTTTGTAGGATCTGTTGTGATGTCTCAGGTTACACCATTCCAGCCAGTACTTCCCCTTTCAACCCCCGCCCCCATCAAACACACACACACACACACACACACACACACACACACACACACACACACACACACATAGGTTCCTGTGTGGACCTGCTGACTAAGAAAGACTTGGTGTGGTGTGGCTTTGGATCAGGAGATCAGGATATTTTAATCCACAACCTGCATTTTCCTGGCTGTGCAGCTTTGATGCGGTTCTTTCATCTCTTTTCGCCTTAGTTTACACATCTACAGAAGGAGACAATTCATAACCCACGGGGTGCTACTGTGCCTGTGAAGTGGAGGGATATTCTTGAAAGAATTTTGTAGGGGTAGAGCCTTGCAGAAGTCAGCGTGACATTGGACCGACTCTCAGAGAACAAGCCGTGCTATCGCTCACAAAGAACTCCAAATAATTATAGGCAGAGTGGCCAAGAACGTTTAGAAATATGGCTAGGAAATTCAATCTGGGAAAATGCTAGTAAGTGCTTAGGGACACTAGAAAATTGGCGGAGTTTCCAGTTGGCAAAATTAATCAAACTATTTTTCAAATGCTTGGGTTCAACAAACCAAAATGAGTTTGCCAGGGTTCCTTTTCTTCTAAATCTTGGCTTCTTTGTTTTGACTAGAATATGATCCATACACTACTGATTCATTTACACTTAATTCACTAAAAGGCTACTTTTTTTTTTTTTTTTGCTACAATCAGAAGTCCTTGGGGCCCTGTTTTCTTTCTTTATAATCCTTCCTAGCCAGGCATAAAGATGTCTAGTGCATTTCAAGATTGTTCTGCTAAAATCCTATCTTATTTATATTTCTCCTATGCTGTATACACTATCATTGCTAGTATTAACTGGGAGAAAGACACGTTTATATGTAAGTATATAATTTAATAAATCTGTAGATATCTGAACAATGCACAAAATGTTCTTACATAATGATGTAGTGTGTTTTGTGTGTTCTGTTAAGTGGCAAGTGTTGGGTATTTAGGATCCACTGTCCTGTGTGGTTCTGACAGATATTGTATAGCCACAACGTTGTGAGCTAGTTACACACCAGACTGTATACTCCGTTAATGGGAAGCAGGGAAAGGAGCTTGAATGCTGTGCTCTCAAAGAGCTTGCTGACATCAGGCCTTCTGGGAGGGTGCCTCCCTCATTGGTGCATACCATTAGAGGATGAATAAACTTGTAAGAGTTATGGCTGAGCCAGGTTCAAAGACCCAACACACACCCCTACTCAGCTGGTACTGATGGAGCAGATATTTTGGCATTTGGACCCTTCGTTTCTCCTCCTGCTCTTCTTCCAAGAGGAGGGAAAAATTCAGGTGCAACAGAGGTTTTCTATCCAAGCACTGTTCTTTCTGAGAAGAAAGGCAGACAGACAGACAGACCTATCTTGTGAACTAAGTGGGACCTCATGTAAGTCTTCAGGGGAGGCTGCATAGGCAACACCAACCTTTTTGGGGCTGTGTACACCCCTCCTTACTTGCTCCCATTACCTTTTCTATTTCTGAAACAACCATGAAGTTGTTTCAGGCCTAAAGAGTTTCTTTTCCAATGTAAAGATTGTCGGGGATCAAAGACAGAAGATTAGTTACTGTGTAGATGCCTACTTCTGACCTGCTTTGGAGGAAGATGGCAGAGACTTTATAAGCCCGAATAAGATGTGGGGCAAGGAGGATTCCCTGTGACCACTGTCTATTGTATGCATTGTGTGTCAGACACATACCATGCTAGCATCATGTTTTAAGGGATATTGCTACCTCAAGGTCATTTGTCATTACGATTCAACAGCATAGACTTCAATGGGACACATGGTATAGCATTAGCCATCGGGGATAGAACTCTGCTGACTGTGGTTCACAGTCTGTTTTAACACAGCACTCTGTGTTAGCTTTTCAGTGACTGTGACTGAGATACACCTTCAAGGCCACTTAAGTGGTGGTGGTGGGGGGGATAATTTGTTCTGGCTCATAGCCGCAGAGGCTCCAGACAGTGGTAGCCTGATTCTCTGTTTCTGGACCTGAGTTCATGTCTAGCATCATGATGCTGGGGTGTGATTGGGACAGAACTGTTTACTTAACTACATGGCATTCCAATAGACAGAAGTAACAGGAAAGAGTCGGTCAACCCTCTAGTGATATATGTCTCTAGTTAGAACTCACAGGTGGAACTTTCTAGAACCTTATCAAGTAGCACCATCAGCTGAGGACCAAGCCTACAACTCGAGAATCTAATGGATGATTTTGTAATCAAATCATGACATGTCCCAACTGGCTCCCACTGTTTAAGTGAGGGCAAATCCACAGTAAGAATTTTAGAGGACTGTGAAAATGGAAATGAAAGAAAATAGAACATCAGGTTGGTAGCCTGTCTGTCCAGAGACCTTTGGCAGTTTTCTGTGTTTGTTTCAGTTGATTGCCTGGTGGTGTGCTTATACAAGAGGGAATGGGGCACATTTACATGAAACTGGAGTCACGTCGTGCAGATCATCTCATATTTAACAGTTTTATTTCAGTTTTAGATTTTGCAATTCATTCTCTGAGCATTTCATAAAGTACCCTTTCAGCCCACTCTTTCCTATCCTCCACCTTCGGCAAGATGGGCCCCTCCCCCCCCCCAACTTCATTCTCTTTTCCTTTCCTGAAAAACCAAAACGAAAAACAAAGCCACTAAAACGTGGAATCTAATTTGGGCTGGCTGTCTACACCTACCCTGAAGTGGTTGACATACTTGGTGCCACTCTATGGAAGACAACTGATTTTCTTCCTCCTAGCAGTGATCAGTTGCAAATAGCTTCTAAGCTAGAAGTGGGACTTAATGTCCGTTTCCTCTTTTCACACTCAAATTTTGTCTGACTTGAGCTATGGATCTTGTTTGTGTTGTTACAATCTCTGTGAGTTCACACACACACACATCTGCCCTGCTGTGTCAACCCCAGGACCTGTCTAGTCTCAGGTTCTTGGCCTCATTAACAATATCAGGTATGAGTTTCATATCTTCTTGTCTTTTTCCCCCTAGTTCTGGGAACACACACACACACACACACACACACACACACACACTTACATTCATGCCACTTTTGCACCAGCGGGCATGCCTTGCAGGTATGTCATTATAACATCTTGGAGTGCATAGCTGGGTAAGACTGGTGATTGCTCTTGTCCTCTGGTAGTCTATATAGCATCTTCTAGCACTAAGAACACCACCAGGAAGGTGTAGAGCCTCCAGCTTAGCACCATCTAGTTCTTTCTGTACTCTTTGTCATAACTATGTGGTATCTTTAGCAACAGGGTCTTATCGTTGGGTTGTGGAAGCAATCAATAGCATTGACAACAGCCTGTAGTGTTTAAAGTGGTCCGTAGGATTTCTTTCCTGATGCTGCATTTGTTTTAGGAGGAATAGTGAATATTTAAATAAAATTGGACTCACACTGAGTAAGCAGGTTTTTTATACCTTAGTTTTAAACTTTTTCATGCCACAGACTATTTCCCCAATCCTTTAAATGTTTCCTGATTTTTTTTTTTTACTGGCAGCTGGTTATTTTATTTCTGAGGTTTCTCTGAATTTTGTAGTAGTATAGTCATAACAGTGTTTCTACAGATGGTTGGTGTACATTTTTGGCTTCTTATTAGGAGAACTTCTTAAAGATGGGGTTGCTGGGTCAGCTGATAGAATACTTGTTGGGCGTGTGGAGGTATATGCATGTATGTACATGTGTGCCTCAATGTTTACCTCAAATTTGTTGTCTACTCAAATATCCTTTATGTTATTTATTTATGTTTACAACAAGATTTGAACCTGAAGCTCACTAGTTTGTCTAGACTGGCCAGCTTGCAAGCTCCAAGGATCCTCCTGTCATTTTTTCCCAGTTGTGGGGGAATGAATATATATATGTACATACGTGTGTGTGTGTGTGTGTGTGTGTGTGTACATATATATATGCACTCACACACATACATATATGCTACACCCTACTTTTTACATGGCACTACTTGGGATCTTAGCTCAGGTCCTCATGGCTGTGTAGTAAGTACTTTGCATACAGAACCTTCTTCCTAGCCACAAGCAGAGCAGTTTTAAGTGCCTCCTCCAAGTATATATTGTTAAGTTGAAGTAAAAACCTGCAGCACCTTCACCATGTCTTTTGAGAATGTTCTCTTCCCTGTGTGCTGCTAACACAGGGCACTGATGTGTAGTGTAGATGTTTAGTACAGTGATGCGTTTTGAATACTCTTGTTAAGGACACTGAGATGGTGATGCAGAAGATGGGCCTTACATCAAAGGCAGCCGAGAGGATGTGGTGGTGTCTGGCAGTCTCCTCTGAGGCTCTTCATGTGACTTATGCATGATCTGTCCTTGGCCATGGTGCTCCATGCACCCTACCTACCTGTCTGTGGTTGGTTTTTGCAGGGGTCTGTGACCAAATTCCAGATGAGGGCCCCAGGAATGTTCCCAATTTTGACCCCACTTGCATCTCGGACTTTCATCAGTCATCTTCCAGCACTTTCAGGGCTTCCTTTTGGGTGAGCTGGCTGGTTTGGGGGTACCACACTACATTCATAGTAGAGTTTGGAGGCCCAGGAGAGAGTGGATGAGCCAGGAAGCAGGAACACTCCCAGATGACGTCCTACCTGTGACTCTCAAGTACTCTCATGAAAACTGTGAACCAGAGGCCCTCTGTGAATCTGAAAGTTCTCCTCTACTCTATGCCCGAGGCTTGTCTCTAAAGAAGATACTAGTCTATGCTTCCCAGCATTTGCAGGCCCCACACTCACTTCTGCTTGGCTGTGGAGAGCAAGGAGGCTGTACATGTTCCCTTGAGAGGGCCAGTGAAGAGGAGAACACTCTGTCATGGAGAATAAGCTATCCTTGGGATGAGAGACAGAGCCAAGGCCACTTCAGGAAGAGGATACAACCCAAGTAGCCTATCCAAATACACGTCTACATATCAGTGAAAGTGACATGCAGAATATATTTACTCACAGTGCACCTAAGCACACACATTTATGTGTGGGAATGGCTGGCAGTAAAGTCTATAGTGGAGAATTCTTCTACTTGGTTCAGTGACTTTATTGGAAGCTGCTTCCTCTAAGCTGCACCCTGGAGAGCAGAGCCCTCCATTTCTCTTGCTCCTTTAGAAGGATTCTGCCCTGTCCTCTCTCACTAGTCATGCAGAGAATCTGCTCAAGTGTGACCTTGAGCACTGGAGCCTGCGGGCCTCTGCTTCTAAACTCCAGATGCACACACCCCTCCCTCTACCTAGGGCTTCATTCTCCCTCTCTCTTGTCTCCCTTCCTGGCAATAGGATGGTGAGAAGGAAGACATATTGATTTTTCTCCCTTTATTTCCAAGTATCTGTGCATAGCATACATTTGACACCCTTTCCAAACTTCTGCTCCCCAAGGGTACAGAGGAGAGAACTGAGTTATTTTATCTTCATGACTCCATGTGAATTATGCACTTGCTGGATGCGATTCTGACTGTCCCATTTCAATTGCCCAATGGGTAAAAGCCTTATAGGAACCCAGAGAAATGGTCTAGGAGGATATTAATGAGAAATATGTAGCTTCCTGATAAGTGGAAATTATATTCCTGCTATCTTGAGCTCAAAGGGCTCTTACCTTACAAATACTCTAGCTTTCCTAGTAATTGCCTATGACTATAGGATTCCAACCCAGGATGATTGGGACATTTGTAAATACTCTGGCCCATCTCAGGAGTTGCAAGTGAACACTGCAGTGTTTCTGGATTTACCAGGGCTCCTGTAACTATCTTATAGCCCATCATTTAACAGATGGCATAGAAAGCCTAGAGGGACAGCCTTTGGTGTGTGTGGCATCTTCTAACAAGGGATTAGGGAATTTTTCAGGAACACAGGGTAAATGTCATACAACCACAGAAAGTTTCATCTTGAGAACTTAAAAACATTTTCATTGTGAGTTAGACATGTCATAAAACTTGTTGACTATTTATAGCTGTACAACTCAGGACATTGAAAACATCCAACCCACACAGTTCTCCAGAGGCTTTCCAGACTGAATCTCTGTCCCTCCTAAGCAGCAATTCCTCTTTACATCTCCTCCAGCTCCTGACAGCCATACTGTGCTGTCTTTAATCATGGCTGTGGCAACAAGATATACATGTGAGTGTATCTGCCTGATCTAGAAGGTGACTGCTTCCAATGGTGGCGGGAATAATCTAGTGTTAGAAATTGTTATGTCACCTTTCCTGCACGTAGAACCCTGAAGAGGGATGTTGTGAGTCCTGTAAACTTCTGGAACTACCTAAGACTTCTAAGTCTTCTTTACTTCTTGAGTCTTCCTTCCAGAAGGATTATTTCAATGTAGAAGAAACTACAGACATGCTAGCTGGTGCCTATACCTATTTCCCATCTTCAAAGGGACTTGGATCCTATATTGAGGACACCCTAGGCAGTCAGAGTATCTCATTACCTCATACCCCTAAGCTCTGGAAGGACTGAGTATTATTGGCCAAGGTTTCCATGACAAACACAGTGGACTAAGTGGTTTTCGCGAGATAAAATTATTCCTCACATTTCAAGAAGTCTGGAGGTGTGCGCAGAGTTGGCTGTGTGGCTCTGTGGAGGTCTACATGGTTAACTTGTAGGTGACTATTTTCTCTGTGTCCTCACAAGATGTTTGTCTTCTGTGCAGGTATGTCCTGACCCCTCATTGGGAGAACAGTAGGGTTAAGGCTAACTACATGACTCATTTGATTTTATTCAGTTTACTATCTTAAGCATTCTGTAGAAGGTCTCATTGGGAAGGGGTACAGTTACCCCTGTAGAAGCCTGGATCAAGGTGCTGCTGTTATGGGGCTGCAAGCTTTTAGATGTAGATTGGATGAGTATGGAGAAAGGAACTGTGGTGGTTTGAATGAGAAATGTCACCCACAGCTCATATATGTGTTGGTCCCCAGTTGGTAGTCTGGGGGAGATTACATAACTTTTGGCTGTGAAGATTTGCTGGAGGAAGTCTCTCCCAGTGCCACGGTGGGCACTTTCAGAATGAATAGCCTCACCCACTTGTAGTTCACTCTCTTTGACTGCTTTGAGCAGGTGAGATGCCATCTCTCAGCTTCATCTCAGGCCACCATGCCTGTTCCTCACTGTCCTGCCTCTGCCATGTCTAGAGGGGGCAGAGGTTCACCAAGTGACCCAGCCTTTCCATACACACAGGTTCAGCCTTTGTTCCCGATGCCTTGGGAGCAAGGTGATTAGCACTGCTTGTTGAAGGTTCCAGAATAATTCCCCCAAGCAGTGTGGTTCTCAGTTAAAAAAGGCTAGGGCGAATGGCATCCAACCAACGGCTTAGAAAGGAGCTCTGAACAGCTGGTGCGAGCTAGTGAATATTTTCCAACAGTCTAGAACAGAGATTGGATCCTCGTGTGTTCTGGGAGTGCCACAGCCTATCGCTCAGGCCGCATGATTAGGTCTTGTGCCCAGAGCCCAAACCCACGTGCCTCGACCATCCTTCCTCCACCTGGATGGGACTAGGATCTCCTGCATGCCTGCTTCTCTCGGTCTTTCTCTTGTCTTATTGTGTCACAGTTTTTGAAACTCTATCAGACTTTGTCCAGTGAAAATAGATTCTACACTGGAAATTTTATAAAGAAATCACATTTTTTTATTGCTTTAGAAACTATTTTTTTTCTAGTTGGAGAAGCAAGACAGGAGAAGCTAGGTGTCTTCAGACAATCATTTAATTAATTAGTAAGAAAATTGAATGGGAATGATTACATGGATTATTTTCTGTGCAATATTAATTATCTTGCATGCTTAGCAAATTCCTTTTCAAAGCTAGTTCAAAGGCAAATGTCAGTCTAGTTCTACCCAAGTTGTGTATGTACAGACATGAGTAACTGTCATGTGAATCACATACACATTAGTAAGGTTTCACCAGTCTCGGCTATAGGCAGTATTTAAATCAGTTGTATTTGACCTCATCCAAACTGGACGTGAGGAAATTCATTTGAAAGTGGTATGTGGAATGCCTGTTGGGCTGAAGACATGGCTCGATGACGGCTCAGTGGGTAAGGGCATTCATTGCCCAGCATAAGGACCAGAGTTTTGATCCCATGAACCCATGCAAAAGAGGCCTGTGTGGACTTGCATAGTGCTGGAGCCCTGGAGCTGTGGGGCACACAGG
Organism: Apodemus sylvaticus; assembly: GCF_947179515.1. Lineage (NCBI taxonomy): Eukaryota > Metazoa > Chordata > Mammalia > Rodentia > Muridae > Apodemus > Apodemus sylvaticus. The sequence goes on from NC_067494.1 coordinate 44,103,255, forward strand.
AGGACATCTGGGCCTTCTGGCCAACTCCAGATTCAGAGAGACCCTATCTCAGAACAAGTGTTTGGCAGGATGCCTTACATCTTCTCTCTGCCTCCAAAACCACTCATGGACATGTGTACTGCAAACATGTGCACAATACATATACATACACAGACATAGCATACATATACTACATACACACTCATGCACACCATATAGTCACAGAGACATGTCTGGGAACAGTCATGGGCATGTGTATTCCAAACATGTGCACAATGCACATACGTACACAGATATAATGTACAGGTACTACGTACACACTCATGTACACCACATATTCACAGAGACACATGTGATTACACACATATACACCACACAAATACATCACACATATATACCACACATGCATACACACACCACATATACATGAACCACACATACATATGCACATATAATACATACAGACATACCACATATATATGTACCACACATACATATACACATATACACATAACTCAAAAACTTTATTTTATAAAAACAAAAAATTGTTTTTTGGTATGTGCATATATACATGCTTGCATTTATGTGTGTGGAGGGGCACTTGTGTATGTGCATATTGATGGCACAGAAGGTTAACCTCAGATGTTATTCCGTAGGTATGGTATTTTTGAGACATAGTCTCAGACATGCAACTCATCAAGTAGGCTAGGCAGACTGTCCTGCGAGCCTATCTCTCTGTCTTCTCAGCCCTGAGATTACAAACTCATATGCTTCACCCAACTTTTTTTTTAAAAGCACTCCTTTAAAGGAGCTTCTCTGTATGGAGATTCCAAATCACTTCATTTTAGCACGGAAACTTCTCCAGTGGGCCCGAGGTAACAGAAGCTTAACCTTTGGAGGGTGTTTTCTCGGCTTGGTTGCAAAATCCATGTTCGTTTGGTAAAGCAGGCCTCCTGGGGCCACAGGACAGCCTGGGCTGCGGGCCTTGCCCGTGTTCTGTGCAGACACTGAGTGACTCACAGTGACTTGCACAGATGATCTATGTGCAGAGCTATGCGGGTGCTGTCACTCATCACAGGGAGGCTTGCCAGACTGATGAGACCATCTTTATTTTCATGCTGGAAAGCACTCATGGGGCAGGGGTGCTGCCTTTCCTGATTAAAGGGAGAACACATCTGAAGATGACGAAAGACAAGAAGCCACGTACAATTCATTCTGTCACATTGTGGACTCGGGACTTGGCTTCAAGGGTTCTGTGGTGCAACAGGCTCCTCTGGGCTAGAACCTAAATTCTGCCTCCCAGAAAATAGTACAGTTGGGGGGGTACAGTGTCGTGCCCCCCAACTTGATCACTTTCCAAACACCTCCCCAGCAGGGTTGAGCAGAGAGGGTTCCTGTTGGGGCCCTGAGAGGTGCTGCCGGCTCCGAGTTAATCCTGCTGACCCTCGGACTCATTCATCCTTTATAAACTGCAGGACAAATAGATCAAAGGTTCTTGAGAAGCTTTCATTGAATAACACTCATAGGCAGATTCTGTACCCAGCACACAGATGGTGTGTGCGACAGGAGAGACCATCTCCTTATCCCTCATCTTACGTGACTTTCTTCCTGTCTGTGTCTGTTCCGCTTGTTGGGATTCTCCTGTGGAGGCCCAGAGTGCAAGGATGGTGGCAAAGTTGGAGCCCACCCCACCTGGGAGTGAGTTGGGAATGCTCCTTCTGAGTGTCTCTATGGATCCTAAAGAGTGTTCATCTTATATTTGGTCTGAACATCTATATATCGTCTGATAATAAATTGAGGATTTATAGTTTCTATGCTGCCTTCTTGGCTTGTGCAATGATCTGAATAAAAATGGCCTCATGGGGAGTAAGTGGCACGATTAGGAGGTGTGGCCTTCTTGGAGGAAGTGTGTCACTGGGGGGGGGGGGGCGGGCTTTGAGGTATCAGATGCTCAAGCCAGGCCCAATGCACTCTCTTCCTGCTGCTCGCAAATCCAGATGTAGAACTCTCAGCTCCTTCCTAGCATCATGTCTGCCTGTGTGCTGCCACCATGCTTTCTGCCACCATGATAATGGACTAAACTTCACTAAGCCAGCCACAAGTAAATGCTTTTTTTTTTTTTAAAGTAAGAGTTGCTGTGGTCATGGCGTCTCTTCATAACAATGGAACTTTGACTAAGAGAGCATGCATTGTTAAGAACATGCCTCATGGCTCTCTGGATGTTCTCCAGACTTCTAGACTCTGGTTTTACCTGGAGACTTCAGAGCCTGCACACCAGCACCAGTTCTCAGATGAACTTTACCGGAAAGGTGTCAGAACCAGACATTGGAGTGGCTTCACCATCTTATGGAAATTTAAAAAAAAAAAGTGAACCAGACATTGGAGTGGCTTCACCATCTTATGGAAATTTAAAAAAAAAACAAAAACCTGAAGATTTATTTTTCGTGGTACCGAGTTTATAAATAGTCTGAAAATTATCAGAATATTTCTGTTTAAAGATAAGTCATGTGATTCCTGGGTAAGCTACAAACACAAAATAAAACAAACTGCAAGAGACAAAAAGAAAAGCCACCTCAAAACAAACAGCATACAACCGTGCCCTTCATTTTTAATACTTCTGAAGAAGCAGTAGGCGGGTTGCATTTCAGTTGTAAAGGGTAAAGGGAGATTCTGCGATTGCTGATATTTTAAAGACTTGAAGAGCCATTTGTCCTGTTTTGTATACGTAAAAAGCTTTGAAGTTAGAATTCACAGTGACAGCCTCCACAAAAGAGCCCCTTACGGTCACTCCAGAGACCAAAGCATAGCCCGATATATGGTATTTTGACATAATAACCCTCACACTTGAACATGTTGAACTGAGAGAAAACTGAGTCTCAAAGGGGAAAAGCAACACCATGCCTGTCCTGACAAAGAGAACCTGTCCTTTGCTGGTCCTGGACATCTTATAAGACATACCACTTACTGGTCTTAGTTCTGTGTCTAACTTTGGCAGGTCCTAATGGACAAAGCCTTGATTGCAGGGATCTATTTGGGGTTTGGAGAAACCCCTTAGTTTTATGATGTCCTTGTCACTGACTGATAGAGAAGAAGTGTAAGAAACAAGTTGGCTGACTTCTAGAGCTGTTCTTCCAGAGGCCCTAGTGTGTGAACTGATTTCTCCTTGCCCTGGATTTATAGAGCATCTGACACAGACTTGTGGCTCTTTCCCTGTTCCATCCTGCACTGCTGTGGGCAGCCCACCTATCCTTGAAATGGGTTCATAGAGTAGAACAGATGAGCCTTGCCAGTTTCCAGACCACTAAGAGATCTGTGTGAAGCCAAGGCATATACTACATTCTCTATACCATTAGTGTTATGGCAATGCAGCTGGCATGGGAGTGTCAGCTTGAACCCAGTGGTGTTTATTCAGATCCACCGGGTGGGCTTGAGTATGGTCACTCGGGTTCCTCTGAGAATGACTGCCTGAGGAACAGCCTGCAAACAAATTTGACCTAGGAAGTGTGAGGCTAGAGACCCATCAGCAGGAGAGAAAGGAGAAAGCAGAGGGGAAATCTGAGTGTAGGCTTCTTCATGGCTGTCTTACCTAGGGTTTAACTACTGTGAACAGACACCATGACCAAGGCAACTCTTATAAGGACAATATTTAATTGGGACTGACTTACAGGTTCAGAAGTTCAGTCCATTATCATCAAGGTGGGAACATGGCAGCATCCAGGCAAGTGTGGTGCAGGAGGAGCTGAGAGTTCTACCTCTTCATCTGAAGGCTGCTAGGATGAGGGTGTTAAAGCCCACACCCACAGTTACACACCTACTCCAACAAGGCTAAACCTCCTAATAGTACCAACCCTTGGGTGGAGCATATACAAACCATCACAACACCTCTTATTCAGCTGTGTACATTTCTGTCTCCTGCATGAAGGGATGGGCCACAACGGAGCAAGAAAGCAAGGAACATCTTCCCAAAGGCTTCATGGGACATGGTCCAGCAGAGCCCAACATGCCCACTACAGCAGTCATCCCAAGTGTGGCTGGAACTGGGGAAGGATGGGGATGGCTACCCTAAGAGTAAGAATCAGTGCCCTGTGTGTACATAGCAGCATCCTTTAGTGCAGTGGTTCTCAACCTTCCTAACGCCGTGAGCCTTTATTACAGTTCTAGCCAGTATTCTGTTGGCAGCCTTCTCATGAAGCGGTAGAACGCTTAGCTCCTCCCACACCATGCCTGCCTGGATGCTGCCATGTTCTCACCTTGATGATAATGGACTGAACCTCTGAACCTGTAAGCCAGACCCAATTAAATGTTGTCCTTGTAAGAGTTGCCTTGGTCATGATGTCTGTTCACAGCAGTAAAACCCTAACTAAGACAGGAATGAACAACCCTACACTCAGAATTCCTCTCTGCTTTCTCCATTCTCTCGTGCTGACAGATCTCTAGGGTCACATAAGGATGCTGTGATAACCCCTAACCATGAAGTCATTTGATTGATACTTCATAACTATAATTTTGCTACTGTTATGAATCATAATACAGATATCTTAAATGCAGGTTATAGAGGCAGATGGCTGAGAAGCATCACCGTGGCAGATTGCTCCTACAAAAGGCCAGGGAGGAGAAGAGACAAACGGTGTTATCTCACGGGCACCAGCATCTTGCTCATGACTCTGCCCTGCTTTTAAAGGACTTTAAAGAACAGAAAGGGATCCAGCAACCACAGGAGAAGGCTAAAGCAGGACGATAGAGACTTCATTTGTCTCAACTGTGATCCTTCCTGTGTGTCTTTCTTGGGAATGCCTTGGGAAGTACCTGGCACACAGAGTCAGTTACTCGTTATGGATAGCTAGGTCCCAAATATTGCCTTTCAGACAAATGGGCATGCATGTTCTCCTGTCACTCACGAAAGCTGCCTGCCTCCTTCACACACCTCCGCAGCAGGACTGAAAAGCAAGTGGCTGCAAAGACACAGGATTCCCGGGGCAACCCAGAAGCGAGGTCTTGGGTGGTTTCATCAGCAAGCAGTTCGCCGTCCCAAAGGAGGGCCTTAGGAAATACAGGATTTTCCTCTGCCTTAAAGGACTTACCCAGCCTGGCTGAGAAAATGAACACTTCCCATGCAGAAAGCAACTGGCTTGAGAGTTGTCTGGTACAGGGTAAGCGGGCAGCTTTAGGGTCAGTCTCTTATTCCCAGAGAAGCTGGTCTTTCTTATGCAGGGAGAGGGATGCTTGCTGTCCCAGCCTTCCTCTAGCGAGAGGACGACACAATGTCACCTGAGCACGGAAGGCACAGTTTCACCACGACTTAAAGAACACTGCAATGAGGCTTCACATGCCATTAAAAATATTGCTATTTGTTTCCAAACAAACCCCGGAAGTGGCTGCAGATAGGTGCCTCCGTGGTGCATATTTCTAATAACTGCACTGGCTCATTCAACCTATCTTCTTTCTCCCCTCCCCCTCTTTAGTGTATATTTAACATTCCCGTTATTGCAGAGCAGCCCGAGATGAGCCACTTAGGAACTCCTCTGTTCCCATTACACTTCTGTCTCTTATTTAAGGATGCTAATTCTCCCAGAAGCTCCTCATCTGCCTCTCTACTTCTCTGGATTCTACGGGGCGATGCTAATCAGTACCGTCTCCCAGCAGCTGCCTCCGCATCCCACTAGCAAAGGATGGAGATTCTGCTCACTTTCTGCCCCCTCGTCCCTCCCCGTCGCCACTCATGAAAGGAGCTTTGGGAGTTTTCCCCCTGGTGGTCTCCCTTGCAAGGTGTTTGCTCCAAATGATTAATGTCGAGTGCGTGAACCTGAGATTCGGGCGATGGGTGAGGCGGAGAGGTGAGCAGGTGTTCTCGGTGGTGCCGCGTGTAGCCAGGTCACTTGTGTGCAGAAGGAAAGGTCTCGGAAGAACCGGAAGGCCACCATTGCTCCCTGCCTTGGTCTTAATTCCTCCACCTCCCACAGCTCAGACTCCCAGAATTCTGGTCCGGGTTACACGTTACTAAGAACACAGGTTGGTTTCCTTAGGAAGAAATCTTCTCTTTTACAGATCCAGTCCCCCAACACAAGCTCCACAAAATCCCTCAAACTCCTGGCAACTGTTTCTTCACTGATGAGTTGATTCAGCCCCCTGTGGTCCTGTAGCCCATGTCCAAAAAAAAAAAAAAAAAAAAAAATTAAAAAAGAGGACCATGGGAAGAGAGGAATCTATTCATTATCAGGACTCGCAAGCTTAGTGGTCAGATGATGTCCCAGTGATGGAGTCATTGTATTTGAGCACCAGCTCACCCCCAGAAGGCACCTGCTCAGGCAGGTCTCACCAGCAAACCTTGTGGCTTTTCTTGAGCATTGAAAGGATTTTCTCTCCTTGAGCTCCCATTAGTTTAAATCAAAACTAAAGTTCACGATGCCTCTGCTCTGAGGGTGACATTTTCCACTTCACACACTGTCAGCTTCGTTTAACATGTTGTTCCTCAGCTGTGGTCACCTCTGTGGGAAGCCACACACCTCACAAAGTAACAGCCACACTCTCTTCCCTCTGCCCTCCCTCTCCCTTGGGGCGGGGGGGGGGGGCGGTTCACTCATTTTCGCCACAAGCTCTCATCCAGGTAGAATTAGTAACCCCTAATGCAGCACACAAGTCCCTTGAGTAGCTATGAGACTACACAAGGCTTCTGAGAGACACTACTCATGGTAGGAGCCATCGATATCTACCGATGACCTCTTTTCTTTAGGGAAATCTAATGAACTCAAACGCTGGGGAACTTGCCCAACAAAATAATCTCCAACAACATCTCAGTGTTATGGGGCATTTCCTAGAGGTGGCCAGTTGTGAAACTCAATGGAGGGGAGAAATATCCATTGAGTGAGCTGGTTGTCCATGAGATAAATGAAAACCATATATTCCGTATAATACATACAAAAGTTCAGATTTCTGACTTCTCTATAAGTATTTTTCTGTTGATGCAGACTACATCTCAGGGAAATGAGTAGCTGGTTTGATACAGAGGGGTACCTCATCTTGGCCATTTTGGGCATTCAGACTTCGGTTCTGTAGTCAGGTCACTTGTGTGCAGAAGGAAAGAGCTTTGGAAGAACCAGAAGGCCACCATTGTCCCAACCTCAGTCTCGCTTCCTCTGCCTAACCCAGCTCAGACCCCAGAATGCCTGGCCAGCCACATGTTGCTACGAACACAGGTTCTTAGCAAATTTAATTTGCAAAGTTAACTTTAATTACACATTAAACTTAATGACACACAAAAGACCCCCCTACTGAGTGTGGCCACTGAACTGAATCTGAAAGGACTGGCAAAGCGAGAAAAAGTGTTTTCTGCATTAGTAACTTTTCTTACTGTTGTGACCAAAGAACAACCTCACAAGGGAGGGTTTTATTTTGTCTCAGAATTCAGAGAAGCACAGTCCATCATAGTGAGAAGTTAGGGTCCAGAGCTTGAAGAGGCTGGTCACATCCTACCTCTAGTCAGGAAGCTGGGGGGCGGGGAGGATGGGAGAGAGAGAGAGAGAGAGAGAAAGTGGGGGGGGGGGAGGCTGGTCACATCCCACATGCAGTCAGGATGCAGAGAGAAATGACTGTTAGTGCCAACCATAGGTAAGACAGAACCTTCCACCTCACTGCACTAATCCAGATACTCCCTCAGAGATGCACCCTGAAGCTTGTCTTCTTGGTGGTTCTAGAACCTGTGAAGCGGACTATCAATATTAAGTGTCACAAATACTTACCTTACATGGTAGCTGGGAAGGTTTATAGAATAATGCATGTAAACTCTTTAACCATAGCAATAACTAATGAATAAGAGCCACCCCTCACCCGTGAAGCCTGCCATCTCATTATGTTCCCCTCCCAAAATAAGAAACATCTCTCAAGAAGTGTTTTTCCTCCTTGGGCTCAGTAAAAGCACAAGACAAGAAATCTGGATCTAAGGGGATGGGGCATTCTTCCAGCCTCCCAAAGCACTTTTCACAGATTAGGAGAAAAGTGAACTTTGGGGTATGCATATTAATTTGCTTAAATCTTTTCAACAGGATATCCCATGTTCAATGGTCTAAACAAAGTTAGGATTTTGTCTTACAATTAAAAGCTTGAAGCTAGAGATAGAGGTGTCAATCTGGTCCCAGATAGGATTTCAAGGAGAACAGACAATGACTCCTGGCCTTTGTTGAGGTTTGGTCTATTACTATGTATTATAAATGCTAAATTCTATATGGAAAGGTCTAGGCCAACCAGAGACTTCTGATGTTTATAAGCTTTTGTTGTACAAACCTTGTTCCTTGATTTAAAACTACTGGTTAAATGAAATTGGCTACAGCCAATTACTGGACGGATTAGAGGTAGGTGGGTTTGGAGTGACCTAGTTGGAGGAGAAAAGACCAGGGGAGAAGGAGGAAGAACAAGAGAGAGAAGGAAGCCACCATGAGGAGAGAGGAACCATGATCACATGACCAGGAGAAACAGAAAGTATCTGGGGCACAACACTTGGGAGGCAGCCAGGACAGCAGTTAGAAGAGTAGCTTAGGGGTGACTCCCTAGTAATTGTCAAAGCCAAATAACCATTGTCTGATTCTCATTTATTTGTAAGCTAGTCAGGGATAAGCTTAAATTGGATCTACTAATGGCCATATCTTCCCAACGGTGCAGGTACAACCAGCGTATTGAGACTTCAGACTGGTTCAGTGACGTATGCTTGACCTAGAAGGAAAAGCAGATAGAGGGAGGGTCAAGTTGTTTCTTACCTCACAGAGGGACAGGAGGCTTTCAGTGATCTACTTTGTTCTGAGAAGGCTAAAGTGTGACAATTGTCTACTGGTTTAACAAGAACTTCTTGTCCACAAACATCCTGACATTGTTTGGGTAAACTAATGAGAGATGAAGCCAGAACTTCTGGGTGGCTCCTGGTGTTCTGACCATCATTTTACATGCATGCCTGGTCTCAAGTTAGTGTGGACCCTTAGGAAAAGTATGAAGGACTACAGGGTTCTGGGATGCTGAGAAAGTACAGGACTCGGGTAAATAGAAATATATGCCCACTCTGATGGACCATAGCTCAAGTTGGCTTTGTGTTATAAGCTTGAGCCAGACACTCCTCAGATTGCTAGCAGTCTAAAGTGGAGCTGTGTAGGGTAGGGTCTGAATCAGGGATAGAGGCTGTAGAGGGATCAGACATGACATGACAACAGGCATGTTCTTCATGTAGTCAGTCATTATATGTTGGGAGGCTCCCAGGAAGAGTCAATATTTTAACAGAAATGACCTTCAAATTTCTTCAGAGTTACCCATCAACCATTCACAACACACACATTGGAGGTACCACTTGCACTGTAGCTACTGGGAAGACAATAATGTTTGCTTAGAGATGTGACTCCCAAAAGAATGATTTTAGGTCAATGAAGAGAAAAGTGCTGTGGTTTTGATGGAATGAATGGTTTGACCTCTGACCCGATCCTGAGGGTACACTGAGTGATAAGCTTTTCTCCTGGTAGCAGTGCCCCTCATGTCTGTATCATTTTATGTCCATTCAGAGTCCCATGAGCTTAAACTGAGTCTGGTTATGTAAAGTGATGGGTCTGCCAACCTTGCACTAACTTTTATGGTCTAATCTACTGCCAGAAGTATCTTTTTTTTTTAATGTTTTTTTTTATTATTCGATATAATTTATTTACATTTCAAATGATTTCCCCTTTTCTAGCCCCCCACTCCCCGAAAGTCCCTTAAGCCCCTTTCTCTCCCCCTGTCCTCCCACCCACCCCTTCCCACTTCCCTGTTCTGGTTTTACAGAATACTGCTTCACTGAGTCTTTTCAGAACAAGGGGCCACTCCTCCATTCTTCTTGTACCTCATTTAATGTATGGATTATGTTTGGGGTATTCCAGTTTTCTAGGTTAGTATCCACTTATTAGTGAGTGCATACCATGATTCACCTTTTGAGTCTGGGTTACCTCACTTAGTATGATGTTCTCCAGCTCTATCCATTTGCCTAAGAATTTCATGAATTCATTGTTTCTAATGGCTGAATAGTACTCCATTGTGTAGATATACCACATTTTTTGCATCCACTCTTCTGTTGAGGGATGCCTGGGTTCTTTCCAGCACCTGCCAGAAGTATCTTAATCTTATCAAGTAGATAAGGATTAATCTATTTGCCTATTGTCCCCAGGTTTTGTCTCTGTCAAAGGCCAGTGTTGCTCCCTGAGGCTATGAAGGGATCTGCTACAGCCAGCTCCTGGCTCCTCAGTGTTTGCTGACATTCTTAAGCCTCCCTTTGCTTAAAGAGCTATCTTCTGGCCCTCTGCCCTCTGCCCTCTGCCCTCTGCCCTCTGCCCTCTGCCCCCTGCCCTCTGCCTCCACCTTCACTGGCATTCACCCTGTGTGTCTGTCTAAGGTCCCATACCTCCAGCCACCAGAATCCCAAAATCATACCGTTTGACTTGCCCTGACATTTCTGCTTGCACCCTGTATGGTGGTAACTTTTGTAGTTGTGATCAAAATACTTGAGGATGGATTAATTGAGATTTCCCATAGTTTTATGGGTATCAGACCATCATGACAGGCAGGGCTTGGCAAGGCGCAGATGAGTGTGGTAGGACAGTAGCTCGCATCAGAGAGAACATTTCTGTGAGAGGATATTCTGTCCATTTCTGTCCTTTCAACCTGTCCTTAAGCTTGACAGGGGACATAGGTGGGCAGAAAGTTAGCAAAAGCATAAATGATTGATTGAAAGGTAGAGCTAGCTATTGAGGGAAATTTTAACAGGAGATTCCATAGACATCAGAGAGTAATTAGCAGGCTGTATCTTTGAATCTGTTAGTCAAAGACTACCCCTGACCTATGTGTTATGGTCTAAAGAATTGATGTTATTTGAGACTCAGAAAGTGGGCAGGGGTAGAGGGTATGGGGGCAGCACCCAAAGACAGCAATTTCTAAGTCCATGGAATCAGGAAAGACTGAGTTAGGGTGGGTGGGGTCAGAGGAAGTGAAGGAACCTTGTAAAGGCTGAGAAGGAATTTGGATCCCATCTCTGACACTTGGTAGCATTAGCAGCTTTTGGGAAACAGTAACACGGTGGAAGCAAGCACCTTTGTTTTAGTTTCTCTGGGTTGGAGAAGAAAAATGGGCAAATCACTAGAAATCGGCATTGTTCCACTTAAGCTGTGAAGTTGTAAGATCATTGTCATCTGGAGAAATTTGCCGAAGTTGCCTTCCATTTCTGCTTCCTGTTGCCTGTGGACATGTTAGCCATCAGGTCCTCGGCAGCTGGAAGGACACTCAGTGCCAGCCATTGTCTGATTAATAACTGTTTGGTGAATGCACACATATCTAGGAGAGCATTTAATTCCCTTACAAGAGTTTACAGAATTAGAGAATTAAAAGTAAATTTAGAAAGCAAAGGTAACTCAGGAGGCTTTGGCTTTTAAAAGGGAGCTTGAACTGAATGGTCAAGATCGGTTATGCAAATGGGGTCTGAAAGCAAAGGCTTCAAAACCTCCAGGCATGGAGAGAAGCTGAATTCTGGCCACACCCTATGGTGCTTAGCAGTGTATTAGGAGTCCCTGAAGAGAAACAGGAGAGGTAGAGTGAGCTGTGCTGGGACTCCCTCAGAGCATGTGACAGAGCTCCATCACTAATGGGCATTTGAAGGTGATTAATGTTAGATGAACGTTAGAAGAAGGTGGACATCCTGATGGGATTAGTATCCTTAAGAGAAAAGCCACCAGAGAGTCAGTTAGCTCCCTTTCACCAGGGAGGGCACAGTGATACAGTGTCCATCTTTAATGCGATGAAGTAAAATAAAACAAAATAATAAAATAAAATCCCCAGTCCCAGGAACTGGATCGTGCTTCCATCCTTGAGCATCCAGCCTTCAGAACTGTGAGGAAAAAAATTGTAGTTTCTTCAGGTGTCTCGCTCGGGTTATTTTGTTAGGGCCACCAAGTGAGTGCTGCTTTGTTTCGGCAGTGGAGCACCTGACACAATGTGTGTTATCAAAGTGGACGCGTTTTCATTATGGTAATTTATTATGGACAGGAAAGTATCTGCATATCATCTGCATTAGGAAACTCCCTACTAAGGCCTCAGGATCTAGCTTGGTCAATCAGAAATGGCAGCGACTTGCCAAGTGGTCCTCCTTTCCTTGAGAGCCACCTGAGGCTGAGATTGTATTCTAATCTTTACGACTTATACTGACTCTCAGATGACACAGTAATACTGCCCTCTCCCGTGTGTGTGTGTGTGTGTGTGTGTGTGTGTGTGTGCACACATGTGCACACACACATGTGTTTGTGTTACAGAACATCTAAAAAAGGGTTAAATAAAGGCAGAATGTGAAGCTGGTGGACTTACCACTAGACATGTTGTAGAGACAGGCGGGGTCACAGGTCAAGCCCCAGCTTACAGTCAAGCTGCAGAAGAAAGGTCTGGGAACATGGAGGCCCAGGCCTAGGTTCAGATGGACCCATGACTCCATGCAGGTTCAGAAATAGGAATCGACAGACAGATGGACAGCAATTCAAGTAGGTGAGATGGACAGCAATGACTGAAGTGAGCTGAAGCCCCTGAGATAGTCAAATGTGGCCTGCTGGACACATACCTCCTGTGGTCAGATAATGAGTACCTATGGCCATTGTCTTCCTAGCATCTTTTCTTCTTTATGAGGTCCAGATGAACACACAGTCCTTATTCTTCCTCTCTGATGTGTCTGGCAAGTTCCAGGTCTTGATTTTTCTGATATGAGTTTAATGTGCCCACATCTCCCCAATTTACTTTGATAAATTTATAGACTTGTCACCCTTTCTTGGGCATAAATTAAGAGGTAGTACCCAGCAGATGTTGGTATTTATGTGCTCACCAAAGGGCACGGTTGTCCTGCTTTGTCAATTGCCTGGAATGTAGTCAAATTCTGCTTGTGGCATGGAGTCTGTCAGGGTAATGCAGAGCCTGAGAAAACACCACTTTATATAGTATCGTGTGGCTTAGAAAAGGGTACGTCCTGAGTTCAGATCAGCACTCAGCATCAAGGTTGGCTGTGGTCCGGAAGAAAATAGGTTCATCACAAACATGTTTGTGGCTCTGCCTAACTACAAATGGACCAAGGAGATGGAAATGTGTGTTTCTAGAACAAGGAGAGCAGAGATGCTGGGTCCTCCACAGTGTGCACCACAGTTGGATGAGTTTCACACGATGGATCAGTTCTTGATGGTAGCTTGTTTTAATGCAAGACCCAGTTGGTATCCTGACATGGAAGCTCATGTACCTGGAAGTCCAAAAGGTCTTCTCACACCCTTGCAAACCAAATGTCATTCTTCTCCTCAATTTTCACATGTATTCATTTATTTAAGGAGTTATTAGATGGTGAGATATGAATTTGGATTCACTCAAGCCCTTGTATATCCTGCCTCCTCATCTCTTTGGAGTAGGGCAACTTCAGGCAAACATCTGGATTCAGGTCTGAAGATCTCTGAGCAGCTTGGTTCCTACCATAAACATTAGGAATCCCCAGCATATAGCAAGATAGCACCAGATAGTTGCTGCATCATCCACAGGGACCAAGAATGTTGAGTCATGGTTGCTTGCCACTAGACAAGATGGAAGTATCTGGAAACTGGGAGTAGCTAATAGCTGAGAGAGTCCGGGAAGTCTTCTGTTGAGGAGCACCCATGGACTCACAGAGTTACTTTGAGTTCTGTAGTGGAACATTTCACTGTACTGGGAAGAGGTTAAATATTCAGAGAGTCATTAGGATCTATGTGTTCTCATCGAGAGCTGGAGTGGTCAGGTCTCAGGATTGGGGTGTCATCTTCACTGTGCACTGAAGGGATAGCTGAAACCTGTGGGGTAAAGGCTGGGAATGATAAGAGATGGAAAACAGGGTTGTACTTCTCTTTTTCTTTGAGAGGCTGAGAAAAGATACTTAGAGCTTGCCAGGAGCCATTCTCACAGAGATCTCAAAACCCCCTCCTCTCAGTCATTTCCAGCCTGCTTTCTCTAGGCTGTCTTTAGAAGGAAATGTACTAGTTTAAAGATTAGTCAAGTAAGCTAGATGGTCAGTACATACAGAGCTCACTTGAGTGGGCTCAAACAAACGAAGCTCACCTGTGGTTAGGTTACCATAGCAACTCCTTTCCACTTCACCTCCTCATGATCGAAATATGATGCCAAGTTCCTACTGCACCTGCCAAATCTTCCCTGAGATCCTGAGAGACAATTCTGAGAAACTGTTCCTGAAGAATGATGCTAGCCCCCTGAGATTGTTCCCTGAATACAATGACTTCCCCCCCTTTACCCCTCCCCACACCTGCTTGCTTGCCTTTATAACGCCTTGTGTGAAAATTAAAGCTTGACAGCTTGATCAGAATACTGACTTGCTGTCCTCCTCTTTGTGTTTCTTGTCCCCCTCCTCGCCCTTTTCCTAGGTAGCTCCAGGAAGCCTGTTGACTGTCCTGCGGGTCAGGACAAGAGCTGACCCCACCGCCTTGTATCGTTCTTTGCTGATCATGAAGCACTTTTATTAGTTCATATTGTATAATAGGTCATACTATCTCTGTAGCAACTTTGACCTGTGATTGCTGACATTCAATTTGCATATAAAAGAACAGAAGAAGAAAGGGAAACAGAAAAGAGAGGGAGAAAAAAATTTGTTCCTGAGATTTTCAGGTCTTGATCCCTAAAGGTTAACACTAGCCCATCTGGAAAAAATAAATCATGACTTGATGTTGTCTGACCCTACCCTGGAACGTGGCTCATGGAATTCTAAGAATTTGGTTGATGGGCTGAGGTTTTTCATTTTTCTTATGTATCTGAAATGAGTTGTATATGTGTGTTTTTTAGGGCTGCCAGAGTGAATTGCTCTAGACCAAAATAAGATTCCCCACAATTCTAAAAACTGAAATCCTAAGCTCAAGGTTCTGACTGGAAGAGACCTTTCCCTTAAGAACCCTTGTCTTGGCTCTCAGGAGGCTACCTGCTTGTTGCCATTTCACACAGCTTTATGTGCCAGGGTCTGGGGTCTTTAGCTCTCTATACTCTAGACTTCTAGTAATAACTCAAGTCACATTCAGTTGGGGTTTGAACCTATGACTTCATTTTAACTTGACCATTTCTTTAAGCTTCTGTCCCCGAAATAGTTTGATTCTGAACTACTGGGGGTTGGGGATCCAAACTATGGATTCCCAGAGTACAAAATGTAGCAACTGCGAAGCCAATATGAACTGCGTCATCTCCGTAACGTCTGGGCATTTTTTAATGTAAGGAAGTGCATTCTTCCTGATACAGAAGGCTCTTCAGAAGTGCAGGAACTTCAGTGTGAACAGAGAGTCACATCCTGGGGAGTTGAAGATGAGGGCCCCCGGGTGCTGCCTTAGGAAGTTGTAGAAAGAAAGTGACTCTCACAAACAGACATCTGGTTATGATTTGACGATGCGTGGATGTTAAATTGCTGGCTTGTGAAGTCATCTCAGGAAGTTGAACTTGAGATATGCCTTTATTTTAAAAGCTCAGCCATCATCATCATATGACTCAAGAGGGCAATGGAGAATGCCTTAAATAGAATCTTCCCTACCCTTCGAGCTCAATTTAAAGATGAGGAACCAGGCTGGAAGTTTGTTCTCTAAGCATAGTTTAAGGAAGCCGTGTTTATGAGGGCTGTGGCCTCAGTATGTCCACCGAGAGTCTGACATTATCTTTATTAGAACTTATTTGACATCTAGAAAGGAAGCACCCACAAGAGGTTTAATGCCCAGAAAGCATTAGTTCACGGTGCTCTGGGCTACTCGGGACTGATCGTCACACTTCATAGTTTTCTCCTCAAGAACAAAACCTTGAAGGCCAGTGGCTCAAATGATTATGGAAAACAGTTCCCAGGTGGGATGGCCAGGACCAGGACCAAGACACATGGTTTCCTTGATTCCTCTGTCAGCAGGACCAGAATGAAGGCTGGAGTGTTCTTCTGCCTCCTTATCGGATAATCTCACCTTCATGGGGATATCTGCAATCTTAGAGCACAGTGCACTCTGGTAATGTGGTGAGACAGTTGGGATGAAGGCTGATGAGGAGCATCAATGTTCTACTCATGAACACTGGTGAGAACCTAAGGGGCCATTTTTTTCTCTGAGGCAGGAATCACAACCCCAAGACTGGCTGGACAGCTGGTTCCTCCTGTCCCCAGAGATTCTGACTGAACTGCATAGGACAGAGAGCCTTCAAGGCAATTTTTGCAGTTATTTAATTCTATGGGGAAAACATTGTGGGGAAAGCTATGTGATGTTTTTCCTTTCAAAGAACAATGGCCAGATTAACCTAACTATGGGATCTTAAAATTCATCAATTTTAAGTTTTTTTTGGAATGATTTAAAAAAAATAAATTTGATAAAAGTTAAAGATTTTAAAAATAGTCATCGCCTTCTGTGACTTAAGATCTAACCTAACCTTTTTCAAGGCTCAACGGCGGGCTCCAAGCTCTGCCCGTTTGCACTTGGTTCCTGGTAGATGTCTGTTACATCTTTCTTGTTGTTTTCATGAGAAACTCTGTGCCCTTCCCCTGACATCTTAGTTCTTAAGAGTTGGCACCAATGCAGACTGAACTTTTGATGTGTCTCCAACACTCACTGTTTAGAAAACCCAGGAGTTCAGTCAGATAACGTTTAAGACATCGTTCAACTCAGAAATCGGTAGGAACTAATACTTCGAGTTTGTCAGCTTTTCGTTACTATAACAAGTACCAGAGATAATCAACTTACAAAGAGAACAAGGCTTTCTTCTTCTTTTTGTCTTGTTCTTTGGATGTTCCAGTCATGACCAGTGAGTGGGTCCTTTGCTAGTACAGTGTCTCATCCTGGTGGGAGCCTAAGACAGCAAAGCTGTTTACCTCATGGCTAGGACTTGAACTTGAGGAAAGCAAGAGACCAGAGTTCTCTAATCCCTGTGAAGAGAACGTAGGTTCCTGGGATGGTTAGCATTCATTGTCACGTAGATAAGCCTCTGGGTATGCCTGTGAGGGATTATCTTGGTTATGGTAAATGAGGTGGGAAGACTCATCTTATCTGTGGTGGGAAATATTCCATGTGCTGGGTGATGTGTTTATAAAAAGATAAAGAGGTAAGGAGGGAATATGGTCTATGGGGGTGTGGGGGAAGGGGATGTCTCAGTGGACCCATGCTGAAGCATCCCTTCCCCCCTGAGGTACTATACTATAGTATAGAATAGTGTTTATTCAGGACATGGGGAGGGGAGTTAAGAGGGTAGTAGAGGCAGAGAAAGGCAGAGAGAGAGGAGAGAGAGAAGAGAAGAGAAGAGAAGAGAAGAGAAGAGAAGAGAAGAGAAGAGAAGAGAAGAGAAGAGAAGAGAAGAGAAGAGAAGAGAAGTAGAGGCCGGGCCATGAACACAAGTTTGTGGAGAGAGGGGGCAGGGAAATGGGGAAGGGGAAAGGGGAAAGCGAGAACAGGAGAGAAGCAAGAGATCAGGAGAGGGAGGAGGGGCCGAACAGCCCCTTTTATAGTGGGCCACGCCTACCTGGCTGTTGCCAGGTAACTGAGGGGCGGAGCTTAGAATGCCACCACTGGGGTCTTGGACTGGAAAAGAAAAATGAGTTGAGCCGTGTCGCATTTGTCTTCCTCTGCCTTTCTCCTTGTCAGCACTGTAACCAGTCCCCTCACACTCTTGTTGACATGACTTCCTTTTTGTTCAAAAAAAGATTTTATTTAAGAGTACACTGTGGCTGCAACAGATGGTTGTGAGACACCATGTGGTTGCTGGGACTTGAACTCAGGGCCTCTGGAAGAGCAGTCAGTGCTCTTAACCACCGAGCCATCTCTCCAGCCCTTGACATGACTTCCTGCTACAAGACTGTATCTTCTAGAACCGTAACCCCAAACCGACCCTTTTCCCCTTAAATTGCTTTTGTTGGAGATCATACTTTTACTCTGCGGGCCTCTGGCAGCCATATAGCAACACCCATACAACACAGTTGTTTCTTCCACGTTCTGAACATTTCCTTCAGGGAGCTTGGTCACTCCGGGCGGGATTGGTGCTTGGCTTTCTCTGTCCCCCGCATGTGACAAACGCTGCCAGGATTGAATCTCACAGCCGAGGATTTTTGTTTGTTTTATTTTTATTTTTTATGTTTTGACAGTGGAAGTTCTGCAGCATTCCCACCCTTGACCCCTCTGCAGTATCTCACTAGGCAAAGCACCTGCGTTTAAGAGGGTCTGTAAAGTGTCTTCTGAAGTTACCCTTGTTTTCTTCTTACTCTGAATTCAGCAAACAATTACTGCTGCCTTCCTTTGTATCATGTCTCCCTCTGAGCCCTGCTGAGGCTCAACCCTGGCCAGACATTATGGAGGTAGTTTCTCTGGGCGATCGCCTGCAGACGATCAGTCTTTCCCTGGGAGGGTCTGTATTCCCTT
Source organism: Apodemus sylvaticus (assembly GCF_947179515.1). Taxonomy (NCBI): domain Eukaryota; kingdom Metazoa; phylum Chordata; class Mammalia; order Rodentia; family Muridae; genus Apodemus; species Apodemus sylvaticus. Next base: position 44,121,641 of record NC_067494.1, read on the forward strand.
TACAATCTAAACAACCAAACCTGACTGAGATCTCAGTAATATTTCTGGGCCTATAAACAGCACGCTATCTTTGGCTCACTTCCTGACACCTCCCCGGGCTGTTTGGGTTTTTACAAACATCCTCATGGCTCAGGAAGGGTGGCTGAATTGTTTAGGAGTTCAAGGAGTTCTGAAGTCTTTCCCTTCAGTCAGCTGGGTTTTAAACGAGCCAGGACAGGAAGAATGGGCACTCCTAAGGGAGGGGGGTTGAAAACAGGGCAAGAGCAGAGAAGAAATCCTGCCCTGAAGTCATGTCCGCTGAGCGAGCGAGCGACGGTGAAAGCTATTGAGGTTTATTTCTAGCAGGTGTGTTCACAGGCAGCTGTTCAAGGGAACAACCTGTGGCCCATTTCGCGTCCAGAAAAGCACAGCTGCAAAGATACTTTACCAGACAGCAGCAGTCATACATGGCTGCAGAGGAGCTGGCTAGCTTGCTCTGATCAAGGGGTCTGCACTGGGGCAGATCTCAGTTTAGAGCACTGACCGGGTCTTTGTGGGACTCAAGAATCCAGACAGAGACCAAAGCATGTGCATAATCCTCCCAGAGGAGTACAGACCCACCTCTTCTTCCCATTCTTATTCCCTCGCCCCTGTTTAAATGGAGGGGCAAAGAACAAAGCCTCAATGGACTGTCTTTCTGTTCTTCTTTTCCCGTGACAATAGCAACTTTGATACACTGAATGACAAAGAAGGAGCACATGGTTGAGAAGGTGCTGGGCCAAAAGATCAAAACAGAGTCCCCGATTTGCCAGTGAGAAAAATATGTGACTTCGGGGAGAATTTTTGGAGTCACTGCAGATCCACATGTGTGCAGCTGGAAACACATGCTACACAGACACACTCACCTTGATACCCACTGGACAGGTACAGTTCCCTCCCACCTCATAGCTGGTTTCAGGAATGCCCAGCTTTCAGCTCTGACGCTCTCTCCACTGATGGTAAATTTCCAAATGTAAAACAGATCGTAGACTCTTACCTTTGCTCGCATCCATTGCTCTGCCTCTTCAACGCATCTGAGTACTAATGAGATATTAGCACACAGTGATGCACGCCGAACAGTTTATTCCCAGGAGTCCACAGTGCCTGAACCCCAGAGCTCTAAAGAGCAGCTCTGAAAATGACCTAGACAATGGACCCCTGGGTTTCTCTGCCTAGACGTCCTATCCCAATCTTTTACATCCATGTTACAGAGAGACCCTGTATCATACAACAAGGTAGATGACTCAGAAGGAACAACAGCGGCACTTGATATCTGGTCTCCAAAACGCATGTTTGCACAAGTATAGACACTCGCACTTCTTACATACTGGGTTCATTTCTGGGTCTTCGATTCTATTCCTTTGATCTACCTGCCTGTCACTGTAGCAATACCATGCAGTTTTTAACACTATTGCTCTGCAGTACTGCTTGAGGTCCAGGATACTGATTCCCTCAGAAGTTCTTTTTTTCTTTTGATTCTTTTCCAGGAGATGGTCTTTGTTAAAGCTGGAATGATATTGCCTGCATATTGCCCACTAGATGGATCCTATGGAGATTGGGCTGACAGCTATCATCTGTCATGCCCCAGAGCTATCAGCCACTGCTGATAGAATTAGACACATGTCACTGGGATGTGAGATCTAAGTGGTCCCTGGCGACACATAGGTCAATGAGAACGCAGAAGAGACTCTCCTGCAGTCACATATTTTCTCTAGAAAGAAGATGCCAAAGTACTCCACTTCCTCTAGAGCAGTGGTTCTCAGCCTTGCTTATGTGGCAACCCTTTAACACAGTTCCTCAAGTCGTGCTGACCCCCAACCACAAAATATCTTCACTACTATTTCAACACTGTGATTTTGCCGTTATAGATTGCAGTGTAAATTTCTGTTTTCCAATGGTCCTAGGTAACTCCGTGAATGGGTCATTCCATCCCCAGAGAGATCTTGATTCTCAGATTGAGAATCACTGCTCTAAAGTTTGAATGAGAGGCAGCAAATACCACAGAATTCACGAAGGCACAGATGAATTAGAAAATGCAGCCCTCTGACCAAAGTCATTCTGACTGAGAAGACCTTATAAGTGTGTTATCTTTTTACTTCTAACTAGAGTTAGCAAGGCCGCCTTTAAAGCACAAGGGGTGTTGGGCATCGGTGAGCTTAGCTCAACGCCTACAGCTGAGCTGTTTTCACAGGTTTCCCAAGAGAGGAACATCCTGTGGCTTCGCTTGATTCCCGTTTTCCTGCCCGGTGTGGTAGGGACTTCCCAGGTGCCTGACCTATGGCTATGATTGTTTTTTCCTGTTGTTTTTCCTGGTCTCTAGTATATATTGCTGGTCCCTTTGGCATTCTCCTTACTGAATGACCGGAGTCTGTATCTTCTGTCTATCCCCCAGGCCTACCCTGGATAAATGGTACTGTGGCAGCAAGGGCGCTGTCAAAGGGGTAAGGGTGGTACTGGGAATATTACAGTGTCAGTTTTAATAACTCCCCTTCTCCCCCATGGTATAGCTTTGCCCTTGGTTGGAGTACTAATCAAAGACGAACGTGTCATCCCACTGGAGCCGATCTGCAGTATGTGGGTCCACATTGTGAAGAGGTAGGAGGAGCTCTCTTGGTGGTCTGTGGCAGCGTTTGTGTCCCTCCCTGCTGGGCAGTGGGTAGAGGTTGCGGCAAGATGTAAATCTGTCAGGATCACCGAACTTAACACATGTTAGGTGTAATGGGAATTAATTATAAATAAGCCGCCCCGTCCGTTCCCGCAAACGGCTGTGGCCTTAATGGTGTGCGACCTACCGGGATATTACACTCTACTGCGGCCTGCTGGTCTGCTAACTCTCTGTTGGGAGGGCCAGACCTCCATGGACTCTTTAGAACGGTCTAGGCCATTCTCGGAGTCTCTCTTGGCTCGCCTGACACTCACCAGGCCTCGACAGGGTCTCGCTCAGTGTGGCTCTCACTGTCGCCGCTGAGGCAATCTTTTCCAGCTAGCTTTCTCACCATCTCAGCTGCATTCTCCCTCCGCCATCGGCAGACCCACATTTCACACATGTCACACTGTCCACGGGCCACCAGTTCCTCTGATTCCCTGACCATGGTGCCCTCAAATTACCCAGTAGAACAGACTCTCAACACTTAATTACTTTGCCAACTAGATTTACATATATTTAAAACACAAGTTGGGGGTGCCAATACAGTAATAACAGAACCAATCAATTACAGTAAAAGTTCTATCCCAATAGTCTAACCTTTAGATAAATAAACATCTGACTCTATTGCTCCTTGATTCTTCTCCCCTGCCAAGCGCTTTTCCCTGCCCTCTCTCCCCTAGCTCCTCCTCCTCATCTCTCCCCTCCAATCACTGACCTCTCACTGCCTCGATGTGATTGGACAGGAAATACCATGCAACAGTTAGGTTTGTGGAGACCAGAAATGGGTCTTCCTGAGCGTTTGGCTATCGCTGAATCACTGCTGGGGCAGCCCTAGGTGCCAGGATGCCGCGGTCCTTGACTGCCACCAGCATTTCAGCTCTTGTGCAGGTTTAAAGTTGAGTTTCCTTAACCATTAACGTGAGAAGGCCGTACTACTCTTGACCTAAGGACTTGACAACTAGAGTTTTCCAGTGACCAGGGCCTGTCACCTCTTTTTTCTCGATCTTTGTATACTTTTACCTGTAACTGCAGACTTTTCCACCCAAGCCCCTCAGTTTCAGAAATAACAACTCTGAGACTTAATATATATGAATAAATGCCTAGACTATAAGTTTGGGCTTGTTCCCCAATTAGCTTGTAACTTAATTAACCAGTTTATTCTATTCTATGAGTGCCATGTAGCTGATTACATCTTCTTAGTTTCATGGGGCTGTCTTCTCAGAGTTCAAGGTGGATTAACTCCCTGTGTGAGTCTATCTCAGAGTTCCTCTCTCCTACCAGAACTCCCACCTCTTTTTTTTTTTTTCTGCCTCATCTCATTAGCCAATCAGTCTTTTATTGACAGGTGATATTTCCATACAGTACACAAGATTCTCTCTATATTTACCTGTCTTCAACCTCAGCTCTCTGTCCTCTCTTCCTGTCATCTTTTTATCTCTGTTGTTGTCCTGGGTAGTTTTATGTCAACTTGACACAAGCTATAGTCAACTGAGATGACTGAACTTTGAGAAAATTCACCCATAAGATTGGGCTGTAAACAAACCTTTAGAGTAATAGTCCTCAACCTGTGCGTGTAATCCCTTTAAGGGTCCAGTGACCTTTTCATAGGATCATATGTCAGATATCCTGCATATTAGATATTTATATTATGATTCATAACACTAGCAAGATTACAGTTATAAAGTAGGAGTGAAATAATTTTATGATTGCAGTCACCACAACATGAAGAACTATATTAAAGGGTCACAGTATTAAGAAGGTGGAAAACCACTGCTTTAGAGCATTTTCTTAATTCATGATTTGGTGGGGGAAGGCCCAGCCTGTGTGGGTCGTGCCATCTGTGGGCTGATGATCATGGGTTCTAAAAGAAGCAGTGTAAACAAGTCATAAGGAGCAAGCCAATAAGCAGCACCCCTCCATGGCCTCCTCATCAGCACCTGCCTTCAGGTTCCTGCCCTATTTGAGTTCCTGTTCTGGCTTTCATCAGTGATGAACAGTGATATGGGAAGTGTAAGCTGAATAAACCCTTTCCTCCCCAACTTGCTTTTGATCATGGTGTTTCATCGCAGCAATAGTAACCCTAACTAGAATAACGGCCCTTCCTCTATTTGCCTTAGTTACTCCAAACCTGTCCAGCTGTTTCTCCAGCTGCCGTACAGCTGTCTGCCTTGAAGCTTCCACATAGCTCAGCCTGCTGACTCTTCAGCTGTCCTTGTCACAGCCTCTCTTTGGTCACCATCACTCCGCTGTCTCTGTGGCTTCTTTCTCCTCGGTGGCTGCTCAGCCTGCACTGTTGGAAGTAGGCAGATCATTCAGGAGAAGGTGGAGCTGTTGACACAGGTGGAGTGAGTGCTTCGAACTCTGCTCTTGTCTTCTGCAAGAGCGACATGGTTTCAACCATGGATCCATCTCTTTAGCCCCTAAACATCAATTTAATGGTGTTCAGCACCTGCTGAGTGTCCCATGGAGAGGTGACTCTCCTTTCTCGGTCTCATTAGAACGTTTCTGTAGGACATACATGGTTCCAGAAGAAGCAGATCGTGGGCAATGAGTGCATGATAGTTTCTGCTGCTGTTCCACTGTCGAACGTGTTTGAAAACTCCCATAGTGGAAGGATTAATTAAAAATAAGACCCTCGCTCTTCCATTTTGGAAGGTTAAAGTGGGTTCTTGTGAAAGCTTTTGTTTGGTGTTGTTCTGTTCTCGCCCGGCAGAAGCAGATTGCAGTGTCTCAGTTCTGCTTGGGGACCTGGGCTGTGGGTGAGGGGTGTGTGGGGGAGGCAGCAGGCTCCTGAGCACGTTGCTATTTTTGCTTCCTTTGGGAAAGGCATTCCAGAGTTCTGCCTCTGAGATGTTACTAAGTTTCAGCACGAGCATTCCTTTTATACATGCCTGTCTATTTTTCTTAGGAAATGTAACAGAAAAATTGGGTCCTTCCTGTGTCATTTAGACTATGGGTAGGCATTAGCATGTGTCTGCTTGTGTATACAAAAGGCTCAGGCTGAATGGTGTGACATTTTCCTTCCTTCCTTCTTCCTTCCTTCCTTCCTTCCACTCTCCCTCATTCTTTCCCCTTTTCCTGTCATATACTTATGTTAAAAAATATTTATCAAACTCCAGTTAGGACTAGCATGATGGTTAATACTATTGTCAACTTGACAGCATCTAAATTATCTTCCAGTCAAATCCTGGAGTGGAAATTTCTAAATTAGGCTGAGGCGGGACAACCCTAACCATGGTTGGTAGCTCGGCTGAATCGAAAGGACAAAGTGAACTGAGCACTGACATCTGTGGCTTTCCTTCCCCAGTGTGGACACACTGACCTTCTGCCTCATGCACCTCCATGCCTTCCAACCAGGATGGCGTGCGCCCTGAAACTGTGAACCAAGCCAGTCCTTTGTTCCTTAAGTTGCTTGGGCCAGTGAGGACAAAAGAAGCTCCTCTAGGAAAGCCGGGCGCTGTCCTTGGTGTCAGCGATGGATGAACAACCAATTAGAAAAGCAAAGCTCGTTGTGCCTACGCCTTATTTCAAGTTTAGTTCTACCACGTGCGATCAAGCGATAAATCCCTCTGATGCTTCAGGGTCTTCAGAATACTTATCTCAATTTTCTCACAGTGGATTTTCTCTGATAATTAAGCATGAAATACCCTGAAACCAAGCGAAACACCTTCAGTGAACATACATTCCACGACGTCTCAGTGTTTCAAGTCAAGAGTCTAAGCTTTCTTTCTTTCTTTCTTTCTTTCTTTCTTTCTTTCTTTCTTTCTTTCTTTCTTTCTTTCTTTCTTTCTTTCTTTCTTTCTTTCTTTCTTTCTTTCTTTCTTTCTTTCTGAAAGTAGTTTTCATGACTAAGACTGCTGATGAGGGTGGTGGTGCACGCCTTTAATCCCAGCACTTGGGAGGCAGTGGCAGGCAGATTTCTGAGTTCGAGGCCAGTCTGGTCTACAGACTGAGTTCCAGGACAGCCAGGACTACACAGAGAAACCCTATCTCAAAAAACCAAAAAAAAAAAAAAAAAAAAAAAAAAAAAAAAACCAAAAAACTGCAGATGATTTGATTTGATTTGATGATATATTTGATAGATGGTAGATTTTGAGCCGTTTTGAGGAACCCCTGTCTTTGGAGGTAGTTCAAACTTAGAGCCCAACAGAGGACAGGCTCAGCATGCTGGCTTTGTCCAGCGCTTCTAGTGTAGATAAACATGAGTGGCTGAGTGTTGACTCATTGGGGATTGGTTTTGCATTTTCCACACATCTGACCCAGACCATCACTGTGGAGTTCCCACTCTTCAATATGGCACTTTTAGGGACACCGCTGTCAAGAACAGAAGCTGAGGCTGTGCAGAGGTGTCTTTCTCTCTTTGCTTTCAAATGATCTTCTGAGCTCACTGATACTCAGATCCCTAGAGAATCAACCTGGACTTAGAGACACCTAAGAGGACCAGCCTTGAAACACCTATACCCAGTGTGATGTGATGGGAGGGAAAGATTCTCATTCATCCTAGAAATGTAGCCATACCCTTGCCGATTTCCCTCAGGGCAGAAGAAGCTGTGTTTCTGTTTGCTCCCTGCCCCTGTCTATCTGGAACTACAGATGGTGGCCGGGAAAAACAAAGGCCTTATGATGGCTTTGCCTGACCAAGGGAGCCTTGCCCACTGTGGATTTTAGGGGTGGATAGTCTTTCTGTAATTTTCGTTTTAAATTGGCTTTTATCCCCAGCATCTGTGCAGATTTCAGCCTCTGTGAGTGCCTGAGCACCAGACTGTTTTTGTAGTAGGGCTGCTTTCAAGAAGAAAGACACCTCCAGGCTGAGACCCAGGTGCCCTCCAGCCAGCTTCTTTTACAGTTTCCTTGTGAAAAAAGCAAATATATATATATATATATTTAAAAGTCTATGAAACTGAATGTAAAAGCCTGGGGTACTCGCTGAAGGGGCAAGGCAGGGGGTCACCCAGCTGTTTGCTAAATGCTTTAGTTCTGGGCACAGGGGATGGGCCCGTTAACCCTTCGCTCTGCAGCAGGGGATTGGCCTCCTTTCACGTCATCAGCTTCGTGTGGTACCAGTAAGCTGCTCACGCTGGGCCCAGATGCTGACAAAGGCTCAGGCTTTAGCTGCTCTGCTCAGCATTCATGCTGCAGATAAGGAAGGGACAGTTTTGGTTTCTCTAGTTAGGAGCCCCGGCTTTGGTTGTCAGTGTTGTAGATTGGATCCAGTGTTTGACCTTTGCGAGTTTCTGGTCGCGTGATTGCCACAAACTGTTGACTCCTTGGTTCTCTGGTTCCTTGTCTATGGCATAATAAGGGCACCGTGCAGGGCACTTTTTGGGGATGTAGAGAGAGGCAGAGCGCTGAGCCCAGACTGCAGAGCTCAGCTGGTGTGCTAAGAGAAGCTAAGAGGCTTTTTAGTGAGGACACAGGCACAGGGAGGGAGAAAAGAGTCACAGGAGCCCAACACGGGCATTAATGTCCCCAGCACAGGAGCCTCCCGTTCTACTCTCAACTACAGGGTTCTTTATCTCCACATCTTCACCTCATTATATACAAATAGCCCCACCCCTTTTGTGAGGCCACACCCTGATTAGCTGCCTATCCAAGGTCTCTTGTTCTCCTTGTGATCCTCTCTTTGCTGAATGTTTATTCCTGTCCCTCTGTCCTTTCTTCCCTCCCTCTTACCCTTCCTTCCTTCTTCCCTCCCTCTCTTCTTTCCTTCATTTCTTCCTTCCTTCTCCCCCCTTCCTTCTTTCCCTCCCTCCCTCTCTCCCTCCATCCCATGCTGGAAATCAAACTCAGGACCTCATGTAAGCTAGACCTCATATATGGCTAAATGACCCAGCCCTGGAATTCTTTGAAAATGTCATGTCTGGTAACCTCAGCAGCCTTGTCCTTCAGTCTGGGGTTCCATCTTCATGTGAGGTGAGTGGGCCCCAGGGCTTGTGGGACAGCTTGTGGGCTTGTGTGTAGCTATGGCTCCCTGAAGTTGTGACTCCCTGGGTCACAATATGAATTCCAAGCAGGGCCTGTAGGCTAAGCTATCTCTGCCTGCTGGCCTGCTTCTATAACTCCATTTGCTCCTTTCTCCTGCCCTGTCTGTTGACAGCCTCATCCTGGCAATAGTCAGGTAGTGATGACAGGGACCAGGTAGCCCTCATTGCAATGATCTCTATGATCTGGACCCTTTAGGTGGAAGGGCTGGGTCACTTACTGAGCCTCGGGTGTCTCTGTCATCCTGTGCCTAATGTGGAGAGACTATTCTAGGGACTAAAGTGTCTTTTACCAACTTTCAAGTTAGGAAGTAGCTGCTGCCTATCTCCCTGTCCCAAGACATAGACAATATCCCAAGCACGCATGCTCAGTGCAGCATCGGACAAGGTTTATGCCCAGGGTGTAGATGCTTTCCTGATACCCATTTTAGAAACTGCCTTTATCTACGATGTTACTAGTTACGTCATGTCTTTAGTGAAATGTTCAGCTGTCCCTGGATCCAAATGTTCAGGTTGTGCACAAGGAACAGGATGGAAATGAAACTAGACATGGAGTTAAGACTGGTCCAGGTCAAGCAGGAGCACTCAGAGAGACTGTATATAGATAATAATGAGGACATCTTCAAACACTGAGAGAAATTCATGAAGCATGGTGAGGGACCCCAAACACTCCCATGAAATGAATCCCAGGGTCCCCTCTGGAGGTGCTCCGTCACTTGGCATTGCAATGCATTAGTGGCCATAGTCTCAACTATCGGGGGATGTGTGTGGTCCGTAGGTCTCAGGGTGGTCATGCCTGTGAGCTCCTAAGATCTGCAGGAATTCAAGATATGAAGAATGGTAGTGAAGTTGTGAGGGGCCAGGTCAGAGACAGGGTGGGTTGGGCAAGGGGCTGAGTGCATTGTGGGAGAATGAATGACCAGAAAGCGATGCTCTCTGAGATGCTTTTGGAATTGCATTATCTGTCATTTAGGGATAGATCCCCTCTCCCCTCCTCCCCGCTGTAACCTGGATGCTCCACTCTGAGGAGAGTGGCTGGTGTCCAGCTTCCAGGAGGCAATTAGTTACTGAATGGGGCTGGCAGATTCAACACTTTAAAGTTAGCTTTGTAGCTGAGGGAGAAAATTATAGAGAAGACTAAAATAACTTTGGATAGAAAGAGGAATTCAGAGTAAGCAGGAACTGAAGCATGAGGGTTGGAAAATTAACAGAGGGTGAGGCAGGGGGTGGGGAAGGATGAAGGGAGGGAAGGAGAAGAGAGAGAGAGAGAGAGAGAGAGAGAGAGAGAGAGAGAGAGAGAGAGAGAGAGAGAGAGAGAGAGAGAGAGAGAGAGATATGCTGTAGTCCAGCCCAGGAGCAACATTGCCAAGGAGACAGACTCCAGGTCCCTTCGGTCCTGCTGATCTCTGGGAGCATGGCCATCTCTTTATTTCCCACAGTCTTAGCTTCCTGTGACATTGGGTCAGGTGGGATATGGTAGATATGGTACAAAACTCAGACACCACCAGGTCCAGTAATTAATGATTGTAGTATGTCTACGTTTGACTGTTAGCAGCTCAAGTCTAGTCTACTGTTTGTCTATCTTTCTAGTATCTATACTATTATCATCTAGTATCTATTATTTTTCAATCATCTGTCTATATCTGTCATCTATTTATCATCAGTTTATCATTTATTGATTATCTGTCAACCTACATATAATCTTTCTATTATCTCTTTGTTTACTTATGTATCTATGATCTATCATCTACTATCTTTTAAACATCTATTTTATATCTATCATTTATATGTATCTATTATCTATCATTTATATATCTATTATCTACCTATCTATCTATGAATCATGTATATATCATATATCTATCAAGCATCTATGTATCAATCATTTATATCTATATATATACCATCTATCTCTATCTATCTATCTATCTATCTATCTATCTATCTATCTATCTATGTATCATCTAACAAACATCTATCTGTATCTATCCTATCTATCTATCTATCTATCTATCTATCTATCTATCTATCTATCTATCTATCATCTCTAGCTAGCATTTATATCTATCCTCTATCTA